>NC_086451.1:186372979-186672979 GCF_028390025.1 Pseudophryne corroboree | reverse complement strand
AAAACCCGAAAAATTTCAAGTGCACATCCCTACTGACTACATCTAGGGACTTTGAGTCCTCCAAGTCACTCGTAGCCACAGGTACCACAATAGGTTGGTTCATATGAAATGAAGAAACCACCTTAGGCAAAAATTGAGAACGAGTCCTCAATTCCGCTCTATCCACATGAAAAAAATCAAGTAGGGGCTCTTGTGAGACAAGGCCGCCAACTCTGACACCCGCCTTGCAGATGCCAAGGCTAATAACATGACCACCTTCCAGGTGAGAAATTTTAATTCAACCGTTTGAAGGGGTTCAAACCAGTGTGATTTAAGGAACTCTAACACCACGTTAAGGTCCCATGGTGCCACTGGTGGCACAAAAGCAGGCTGGATGTGCAGCACTCCCTTTACTAAAGTCTGGACTTCTGGGAGAGAAGCCAAGTCCTTCTGAAAGAATATAGATAGGGCCGAAATCTGTACCTTAATGGGGCCTAACTTTAGGCCCATATCCACTCCTGTCTGTAGGAAGTGGAGAAAACGGCCCAGATGGAAATCTTCCGTAGGAGCATTGTTGGTTTCACACCAAGATACATACTTCCTCCAGATACGGTGATAATGCTTCGCCGTTACCTCCTTCCTAGCCTTTATCAGAGTAGGGATAACTTCCTCCGGAATACCTTTCTTCTTTGAGTCGGCATCACCCGACCATTAGCGGGTCCACAGAGCTCGTCTCGCCGAAACTGCCATGGCGTTGGCTCTGGAACCAAGCAGCCCCACGTCTCTTTGAGCGACTCTCATATATAAGACTGCGTCTTTAATGTGACCTAAAGTCAGTAACATGGTATCCTTGTCCAGGGTATCAATGTCAGCTAATAAGGTATCTGTCCACGCTGCAACTGCGCTACAAACCCATGCCGATGCTATTGCCGGCCTGAGCAAAGCACCCGTATGTGTATAAATAGATTTTTTTTTTTGTGTAAACTGTTTTTTTATTAATTAAAGCAGCAGACAAATCATTACAGCAATACTTTTCCAAAGAAGGGGACAAAAACATCTCATATCATATATGTCAATACAATACGTTTAAAGCACCCAAAGTATGGAAATAAGTTGACTGCATAACTTATAACATCAGAACATATAGGAAGGAACATTTTAACAAAACAGCTCAGAAAAATAGTAAAGGAAAGAAAGAGAGAGGGAGGATAAGGAAGAAAAAGAAGGGGAAAAATAGTAAAGGTAGAGTCAGGTGAGAGTGTCTGCGCAGAAAGGACAATCACTTTTAAAAATAGGGGAGGGAACTTTAACAGTTAGGGAACTGAGACCCATTGGAAGGACACCTTACACGGAACATAGGGAGGGTTATGTAGCCATGTAGGACCGGTACAAAGGAGATTCCTTAAAGTCGTACCAGGGAAACCAGATAGCTATAAAGTTAACGGTTTTCCCAGATGAGAAAGAGATCAGGTCCTCCATGTCTAGAAAGTAATCGATCTTTGTAAACCATGATTTAATCGAGGGTGGTGAGGTGGATCTCCAAAGAGTTTGAATAACTGCTTTTGCAGCGTTGCTAAGGTGTCTCAATAGGGAGTGTTTATAGGAGAGCGCCCCCGCGGAGGTGTGATTAAGGAGCCAAAAACCCGGGTCTTTTGGGATTACATCCCCCACTATCAGTTCGGAACACCTAAATACCTCTGCCCAAAATGGGGTTATAAGAGGGCAATCCCACCAAATATGCACAAAGCTCCCTGGGGCATTTCTACATCTCCAGCACAGATTCGAGAGGGAGGGAAACATTTTATTAAGAACAAGAGGAGTCCTATACCACCGGTATATGAGTTTATAGAGGGTCTCTAATGTCGATAGGCATAAAGAGCTTGCCTGGGTGTTACTAAATACGGAATCCCAATTGATCTGTGTAGGTAGCCCTATCAGATCCTTCTCCCAGGAAGCCATGAACGTAGGAGGTTTGCGGAAAAAAGTTTTCCATAATAAGCACATAAATTTGTGAGATAGTATGCGTGGGAGAGCTGTGAGAGACGCATAGTTTTTCGAACCCTGTGAGGTCTCTGGTTATGTCAGGAAGGTTCTTGGAAGATGTTATGAAATGATGGACCTGCAGGAACTTCCAAAACTCGGAACTAGGTATGTTCCAATGAGACTGGATATCTGAAAATGAGCGCACCCTACCCGAGCTCACCAGCTGACCGACCCTGAAAATTCCTGCCTCTGCCCACGGAGCAAATGCTGTCCCATGGAGACCCGGAACAAACTTGGAGTTATGGAGAAAGGAGGTTAAAGGGGACCATTTGGAGGATATATGGCTCTGAGATCTCAACGTGGCCCATAATTTAAGCGTGGGGGAGACCGTGGCATGAATAACCCTCGGGAGGATAGGAAGCCAAGGTGCAATTTCAATATAATGTGGAAGACATCCCTCCTCCAGAAGAACCCATTGTTTGCGATCTTTAGCCCGAGACCATTCCAGAATCCTATCCAAGTGTACTGCATGATAGTAGTTGAGAATATGCGGGAGTTGTTGCCCCCCTTGATGCTTTCTCCTGAATAATATAACATGTCTAAACCTGGGTGTTTTGCATCCCCAAACAAATGCCCGAATAAGATTCTGGACGTCCCGAAACCAAAGTATTGGGATGTGTACTGGAAGGGTCTGGAGAATAATATCCTAGGGAGGGCATTCATCTTGACAACATTAATCCTGCCAAACCATGATAATCTTAATTTCTTCCATTTCTGAAAGTCCAGGCGAAGCTTCGCCAGCAAGGGGCTGAAATTCAGGGAGAATAATTTGGATAAATCGTTGGACAATAGCACCCCCAAATATTTTAATTTGTGATCGTGCCACACAAAAGGGAAGGCATGTTTCAGACCCTCGACTACAGCAGGAGGGGTAGTTAAATTCATAGCAATGGATTTTGAATAAAGTATTTTGAAGTTAGAGAGGGTTCCGAACTTCTCAAACCTTACCATCAGGTTTGGCAAAGAGGTGACTGGTTTTGAAATTATAGCAAGTAAATCGTCGGCATATAAAGCCAATTTATATTCAGTCCCTTTTACCAGCAAGCCCGAGATATTCGGATTGGCCCTAATACTTCGGGCTAATGTTTCCATACAAAGGACAAAAAGTAAAGGTGATAGTGGGCAGCCCTGTCGTGTGCCATTGGAAATAGAAAAGGAATCTGAAAGGGAGCCATTAATCCTAATTTTGGCGGAAGGGGAAGTATAAAGAGATAGGATTCTATGAAGACAGGTATTACCGAGCCCGAGATGCTTCAGTATGCCAGACAAAAAGTCCCAGTCTACCCTGTCAAATGCTTTTTCAGCATCGGTCGACAGTATGATTGAGGGGGACGAAAGCTGGCCAGCATAGTGAATCATGTTGAGCACTTTAGAGGTGTTATCTCTGGCTTCTCGGCCTAAAACAAATCCCGTTTGATCTCCATGTATCAAACCAGGCAATAGTATTTTAAGGCGATTTGCAATCAGTTTGGCAAATAGTTTTATATCCATATTCAATAGTGAAATTGGCCGATAACTGGAGCAAAGACTGGGGTCTTTACCCTCTTTAGGTAAAACTGCAATATGGGCTTCTAGTGATTGCGGGGAGAAGGGCGAGTGTTCTGATATAGTATTGAAGGCTCTTGTGAGTAGGGGGACCAATTTGTCCTTGAAAGCTTTATAATAAGCAATGGTATACCCATCAGGGCCTGGACTCTTGCCATTGGGAGAAGATTCAATGACTTTCATAACCTCTTCATTAGAGAAAGGGGCATCTAGATCCTCTGCTTCTTTTGTGGATAGTTTGGGGAAGTCTAAGGCCCGTAAATAGTCAGCTATGGCTGTTTGATGGGACGACTTGTCCGCTCTTCCCGTCGGACCTGCAATGTTATATAGAGTGGAATAATATGCCCTAAAGGCCTTAGCGATATGAGGTGTCTCATGTTGGGGCTGACCGTGACTATTTTTAATTGTATGGATAAAAGTTAGAGCACGTTGCTCTCTAAGGGCTTTGGCCAGTAATTTCCCAGGTTTGTTACCCCATTGATAGTATCTGCTACGGCACTTCCGATAAGAAAATTGAACTCTATCAGAAAGTAGCTTATTCAGATCAGCCCTAGCAGCTTCAAGATCAGCATAATGTTGTGGGGTTTGGGATTTCTTGTGTAAAAGCTCGAGAGATTGTATCTTAGATAATAATTCTCCCCGGAGTTTCTCCATCTGCCTTTTACGGATAGATCCTATCTGGACACAAACCCCTCTAATAACACATTTATGTGCTTCCCAGTCTGAGACTTTAGAAATGTCATCTAGGTCATTGGTACAGATATAGGAATCTAAGGCGTTGTCGATTCGAGACCGACAGTCCGCGTCCTGCAAGAAGGTGTCGTTAAAGCGCCAGGACCATTGACGATGTGTGTTGGGAGGCAGGCGTAATGTGAGGTTAACTGGGGCATGATCTGACCATACAATTTGTCCTATAGAGGCATTGGAAAGAAGGTGTAGGTGTCGGTGACTCAGAAACAGGTAATCAGTTCTAGAATATGTCTGGTGTGGGTGTGAGAAAAAGGAATAATCTGTTTCGGCAGGATGTGTCAGTCTCCATGTGTCAATCAGCTGGTGGTCGAGCAGGGTGCGCCTCACCCCCCTATGTTCCCTCTCCGACCTGCAAGAAATCTTTTTAGAATTGTCCTGGGTGGGATCTAGGGTCCAATTTAAGTCGCCTCCCATCACCACCACCCCCTCCAAGAGAGGCTCCGCGTTTATAAATAGATTTTAAGGTAGTTTCCTGTCTACGATCCACAGGATCCTTGAGGGCTGCGGTGTCTGGAGACGGTAGCGCGACCTTCTTGGACAGACGCGTTAAAGCCTTGTCCACCCTGGGCGAGGATTCCCACCGTACCCTGTCCTTTGCAGGGAAAGGATACGCCATAAGGATCCTCTTGGGAATGTGCAGTTTTTTGTCTGGAGTTTCCCAAGCTTTTTTAAATAATTCGTTCAGTTCATGAGATGGAGGAAAAGTTACCTCCGGTTTCTTTTCCTTATACATGTGCACCCTCGTGTCAGGGTTCATCCGTGATATTCAAAACATCTTTTATTGCTATAATCATATAATGAATACTTTTGGCCACCTTTGGGTGTAACTTTGCCTCATCATAGTCGACACTGGAGTCAGAATCCGTGTCGGTATCAGTGTCTGCTATTTGGGATAGGGGACGCTTTTGAGACCCTGCGGGCCCTGTGACCCAGTCAAATCCGTTGATTGACTTCCTGCTGTTTCCCTGGACTCAGCTTTGTCCATTCTCTTATGTAATAAGATCACATTTGCATTTAAAATATTCCACATATCATACCAATCATGAGTCGGCGTTGCCGACGGAGATACCACAGTCATCTGCTCCACCTCCTCCTTGGATGAGCCTTCCGCTTCAGACATGCCGACACACGCGTACCGACACCCCCCCCCCACACACACACACACACACACACACACACACACACACACACAGGGATATATCTATAAGGGGACAGTTCCCCAACAAGGCCAGCACACACCCAGCGCCAACTGACACTGGAACCAACTCCCAGATAAAGCGCTTTTATATATATATATTAACTGTGATATACACTCACTGCGGCTACATGTGCCCCCCCCCCTCTTTTTCAGCCCTATATCTTCAGCAAGGGAGAGTCCGGGGAGCCAGCTTCTCTGCAGATCACTGTGGAAAAAATGGCGCTGGTTAGTGCTGAGACCAAGCTCCGCCCCCTCAGCTTCGGTCCCGCTCAAATGTACAAATAATGGCGGGGAATGTATATATCTACTGCCTCCGCAGCCCATATATTAAAAATGACAGTCCAGAGGTTTATATTGCTGCCCAGGGCGCCCCCCCTGCGCCCTGCACCCATCAGTGCCTGTCAGTGTGTGTAATGTGTGGGAGCAATGGCGCGCAGCGTTACCGCTGCGTACTTACCTCAGGGAAGATCTGAAGTCTTCTGCCGCCTTTGAAGTCTTCTTTCTTCTTATACTCACCCGGCTTCTATCATTCGCGGCCGCGCGGCTCTGGGACGAACGGCGGGGGGAGACCTGCGTTCCGATCCCTCTGGAGCTAATGGTGTCCAGTAGCCTAAGAAGCAGAGCCTATCACTTAAGTAGGTCTGCTTCTCTCTCCTCAGTCCCATGATGCAGGGAGCCTGTTGCCAGAAGTGCTCCCTGAAAATAAAAAACCTAACAAAATTATTTTATCAGAGAAACTCAGTAGAGCTCCCCTGTAGTGCACCCATTCTCCTCTGGGCACATAATCTAACTGAGGTCTGAAGGAGGGGCATAGAGGGAGGAGCCAGTGCACACCCATACTAAAAGTTCTTTATAGTGCCCATGTCTCCTGCGGAGCCCGTCTATACCCCATGGTCCTTACGGAGTCCCCAGCATCCTCTAGGACGTAAGAGAAAAACCCCTTCACAACAGTTGCCAAGATCAAGAACACTCTCCAGGAGGTAGGTGTATGTGTGTCAAAGTCAACAATCAAGAGAAGACTTCACAAGAGTGAATATAGAGGATTCACCACAAGATGTAAACCATTGGTGAGCCACAAAAACAGGAAGACCAGATTAGAGTTTGCCAAACAATATCTAAAAAAGCCTTTACAGTTCTGGAACAACATCCTATGGACACATGAGACAAATATCAACTTGCACCAGAGTGATGGGAAGAGAAGAGTATGGAGAAGGAAAGGAACTGCTCATGATCCAAAACATACCACCTCATCAGTGAAGCATGGTGGTGGTAGTGTCATGGCGTGGGCATGTATGGCTGCCAATGGAACTGGTTCCCTTGTATTTATTGATAATGTGACTGCTGACAAAAGCAGCAGGATGAAGTCTGAAGTGTTTCGGGCAATATTATCTGCTCATATTCAGTCAAATGCTTCAGAAATCATTAGACGGTGCTTCACAGTGCAGATGGACAATGACCCGAAGCATACGGCGAAAGCAACCAAATGGTTTTTTAAGGCAAATAAGTGGAATGTTATGCAATGGCCAAGTCAATCACCTGACCTGAATCCGATTGAGCATGCATTTCACTTGATGAAGACAAAACTGAAGGGAAAATGCCCCAAGAACAAGCAGGAACTGAAGACATTTGCAGTAGAGGCTTGGCAGAGCATCACCAGGGATGAAACCCAGGGGTAAATTTACTAAGATGGGAGTTCTATTTAAGATGGGATGTTGCCCATAGCAACCAATCAGATTCTAATTCTCATTTATCTAGCACCTTCTAGAAGATAATACCTGGAATTTGATTGGTTGCTATGGGCAACATTCCATCTTAAATAGAACTCCCATCTTAGTAAATTTACCCTCCAGCCTCTAGTGATGTCTATGCATTCCAGACTTCAGGCTGTAATTGACTGCAAAGGATTTGCAACAAAGTATTAAAAAGTGAAAGTTTGATTTAGGATTGTTTAGTTTGTCCCATTACTTTTGGTCCCTTAAAAAGTGGGAGGCACATATAGAAACCGTTGTAATTCCTACACCGTTCATCTGATGTGGATGTAAATACCCTCAAATTAAAGCGGAAAGGCTGCAGTTAAAGCACATCTTGTTTGTTTAATTTCAAATCCATTGTGGTGGTGTATAGAGCCCAAAAATAGGATTTTGGTTACCTACCGGTAAATCCTTTTCTCGTAGTCCGTAGAGGATGCTGGGGTCCACATTAGTACCATGGGATATAGACGGGTCCACCAGGAGCCATTGGCACTTTAAGAGTTTGAGAATGTGGGCTGGCTCCTCCCTCTATGCCCCTCCTACCACACAGTCTAGAAACTGTGCCCGAGGAGACGGACATCTTCGAAAGAAGGATTTAACAGATAGTGGCGAGATTCATACCAGCTCACAGATACAAGGCTTGTAAACTCAGCAACCGCTGAAAACATTACTTACCAAGTAATAATGCAGTACTTAACTAAAACAAAGTTGTACTGAACCAGATAACAATTGCAGGAAAACGAAGCGCTGGGCGCGCGCCCAGCATCCTCTATGGACTACGAGAAAAGGATTTACCGGTAGGTAAATCAAAATCCTATTTTCTCTTACGTCCTAGAGGATGCTGGGGTCCACATTAGTACCATGGGGATGTACCAAAGCTTCCAGAACGGGAGGGAGAGCGCGGAGGCTCCTGCAGAACTGATTGACTGAACTTCAGATTATCAGAGGCCAAAGTATCGAACTTGAAGAACTTTGCAAACATGTTCGACCCAGACCAAGTTGCAGCTCGGCAAAGTTGTAACGCCGAGACACCCTGGGCAGCCGCCCAGGAAGACCCCACCTTACGAGTAGAGTGGGCCTTGACAGACGTAGGACACGGCAAACCTGCCGTAGAATACGCATGATGGATAGTGAACCTAATCCAGCGAGAGATTGTCTGCTTAGAAGCAGGACACCAAATTTTCTTGGAATCATACATGACAAACAGAGAGTCCGATTTCCTGTGACGAGCAGTCCTCTTCACATATATTTTCAGAGCCCTTACAACATCCAAGGACTTTGATGGAATTGAGGTGTCAGTAGCCACTGGTACCACAATAAGCTGGTTGATATGAAATGCCAACTCAACCTTCGGAAGAAACTGCTGACGTGTCCGGAGCTCAGCTCTATCTTCAAGATAGATCAAGTATGGGCATTTACATGATAAAGCCCCCAACTCCGACACACGTCTAGCAGAAGCTAAAGCCAACAAAGTGACATCTTTCCACGTAAGAAATTTTACTTCAACCTCCTGTAGAGGCTCGAGTAACTGCAACACCACGTTAAGGTCCCAAGGCGCCGTAGGCGGTACAAAGGGAGGTTGGATGTGCAGAACTTCCTTCAAAAAGGTCTGAACCTCAGGGAGGGCAGCCAATTGTTTTTGGAAGAGAACGGATAGGGACGAAATCTGGACCTTCACAGATCCCAACTTTAGGCCCATATCCACTCCGGCTTGTAAGAAGAGTAGAAACCGTCCCAGTTGAAACTCCACTGCAGGAAACTTCTTGGACTCGCATCAAGATACATATTTTTTCCAAATTCAATGATAATGTTCAGACGTTGTCAAAGTCGAAAAATATTGCAGAACACACAGCACGTATAAAATACACACACATGCCCACTGCAGGTGCACTTGTTCCGCCGTGCGTGCACATATCCGCAATTTGTGTATGGTCGCTCCCCCGGTCCTGCGCGTGGTATGGGTATTTACGGCGGAGTTTGTGAACGCATGGAGAGCTATCAAAACATTACATATTTAATCCAAATAGTGCACATTGTACACATAGTCCCCCGTGCACCACATCAGCAAGTATCAACAGTTTAAATGATTCCAGAACAAGGGGATTCACCTTTACATGATAGGTGGGGACAGACTAAGGTTATAAGGTGGTGTTTGGTAGGGTATTTTAAGGGCTGTAACACACTAGCCGGTTTTCCCCGGATGGCAAAAAGCCGGACAAACTTTGTCCGGCTTTTTGCCATCCGGGAGAAACCGGCAGAGTAGCTTACACAGGACGGCTTTGAGCCGTGTGTGATGCTGTGCGCATGCGCAGCATCAGACACGGCTTCAGAAAAAAACGTTGTGTGTGAAAGCTCCCCTTCACACACACGGTTTACTGGCTACAAAGACGGCCCGGCGCCGGGCCGGCAGCCGGACCTTCCAGTGGTGAGACCCGGCTGCAACCCGGCAGCCGGGGCCGTGCAGTGTGAAGGGACCCTACCCCTCACACTGTTAACTACAATGCCGGCACGGGATAAATCCATCCGGCTTTTTCCCGGCCGGCAAAAGCCGGGGAGTGTGTTTTAGCCCTAAGGGTAACATTCCGGTGTTGGTTTGAGGAAGATCGCATGTTCCTGCGGATAGTTAGGTGCAGAAGCAGAATATAGATATAAACTGTATTTACTGTATATTATGTATGCGGCGGGAATCCAGAGGAGACCACCCACAAGATCAGTTGAGAAAGCCATCGCCCACCTTTTTAAATCAACCTATGACCTCTCCTGTACTGTAAAGATGCATCCCTGTGTCCAATGGACAAAGGGATTACAGTATCCATTGTATTGCTTTTGGAAGTATTGTATAAAAAGCCTGTTGCTGCCTGGCCGGACACAAGACTCTCATCGCTATCTACCTGATAGCGGAGGACCGGACCGGGAAGCGCATGCGAATATTCTCACGTATGTACATTGACTGTAGCCATTTACTCTGTTGTATTGTAGTGCATAATTTGTATTGTTAACCCCCTTTCAGAAATATTACTCTGTGGTGTCAGAACCCAGTGATTAACTACAAATCGGTGTTGTGTCCTCTATTCCCTGCTAGGGTTTAAAGTGTATTACATTGCCTAACTGTATAAGGTTTAAAAGTGTATTAATTGAGTGTGTACGCGCTGCGTGTACTTTGTACCCCCAGCGCGGCGGTTGTACGCAGAGTCCGTACATGGTATGAGACTCATTATGCAAATAGCGTAAAAGGGTACGTAGAGTGCATATTAAGTTTAGCGGCCGCAGCGGCTCCATGGTAAAAGGGTGTTTAAAGGTATAGCTTTATGTTTTAAGATAATATCGACATTATCAACGTTACTCCTTTCCCAGCTTGTATCAGGGTAGAAATAACCTTGCTGTTCCGAGCTAGTATCAGGCGTTCAACTTCCGTGCCATCAAACTTAGTCGCGGTAAGTCTTGATAGGCGAACAGCCCCTGCTGCAGCAGGTCCTCCCGAAGAGGAAGAGGCCTCGGCTCTTCTTGCAGTAGATCCGCGTACCAAGGCCTTCTTGGCCAGTCTGGAGCAATGAGGATCGCCTGAACTCTTGTTCTCCTTATGAGTTTTAGAACCCTTGGAATGAGTGGAAGTGGAGGAAACACGTACACCGATTGGAACACCCACGGAGTCACTAGGGCATCCACCGCCACTGCTTGCGGGTCCCTCGACCTGGAACAATACCGCCGAAGCTCTTGTTGAGACGAGAGGCCATCATGTCGATCTGGGGTACGCCCCAAAGATCTGTTACCTTCTTGAACACCTCCGGATGGAGACCCCACTCCCCTGGATGGAGATCGTGTCTGCTGAGGAAGTCCGCTTCCCAGTTGTCTACTCCCGGTTTCTTGAACTTGGGCCGACCTCCCCGAAAGAAGGTGTTGGACGGCTTTGCCTTTCTGGGCATGTTAGGCCGAAAGGACTGTGACGTAACTGAAGAAAAAGGTTTCTTCGAAGCAGGTGTAGCTGAGGGAAGGACTTACCTGCTGTAGCCGTGGAGATCCACGCATCTAACGCTTCCCCAAAGAGAACCTGACCTGTGTAGGGTAGGGTCTCCACACTTCTCCTAGATTCCCCGTCGGCAGACCACTGGCGCAACCACAGCCCTCGACGAACTGATACTGACATGGAGGAAATCCCCGCAGCAATGGAAGCCAGGTTCTTCATGGATTCTACCAGAAATCCTGAATATTACGTAAAAACAATTCAACATCACATTTTTCCATAGTATCCAAATCCTCAAGTAACGCGCCTGACCACTTTACTATAGCTTTGGCAATCCAAGCACTGGCAATAGTGGGACGTAGTATTGCCCCAGAAGCCGTGTACATGGATTTGAGCGTATTATCAATTTTATGATCAGCCGGCTCTTTTAAGGCGGTAGATCCTGGGACGGGTAAAACCACCTGTTTTGAGTCTGGATACTGACGCATCAACAATAGGCGGGTTTTCCCATTTTTTCCTATCCTCTGCTGGGAAAGGAAACGCTACCAGAACCCTTTTAGGTATCTGGAATTTTTGCAAGTGATGCAGCCCCCCCAACACATCCCCGTCACCGTCTGTAGTATCAGTGTTGGTATCGGTATCATCCTGCATGATCTGAGCAAGAGCACATTTATGTGAATTTACAGCGGGGAGCCCTGATGTACCAGAACTGTAAAGCCTTAGTTGCAGATTCATTTTGTGCAATCCGATTTGAAATCTGAGAAATCATAGATTTGATAGAGGATAACCACTCAGGCCCCCTTGCTGGTATCTGTGCTAAAACAGTGCAATCCTGATTACATGGAATGGGATCATCCTGAGAGGACATATCCTCTGCAGCATATGACACAGAGTCCCTGGACATTGCTTAATGGAGACCACAAACACTCCACATACACAGGGAGGGCAGACAGAGTTTCAACCCCAAGAATGGCAAGAGAAACACAGAGATTGGAGCCAACCCACACACAGCGCTTTTAATATAAAGGGCGACCCCTTACCAGCGCTGACTGTGTACCTTAATAAGTTACACAGTCGTTTTTTGCAGCCTTCTCCCGATTCTACAACCCCCTGGTACCGTGATAGATAGCTGGAGTTGCTGTGGAGGGACTTGCTCTTCACTGACAGCGCTGTGCAGGCAGGAAAATGGCGCTAAATGCTGCTGGGTCTGCTCTGAGCAGAAGCTCTGCCCCCAAAATGGCGCCGTCTTCCCGCTCTTCACAGGATTATACTGGCCTGAGGATTGATGCTGGCTGAGATCCGGGGACCCCGACAGGCTGTGTGACCAGTGTAGGGTGTAGGTGCTGGCTCATGGCACCCCTCACAGCGCCGCACTATGTACCGCTGAGCCTCCTGGAGCGCAGTTAATACTGCGCTCCTACCCTGATGCCGCCATCTTCACTCCGGCTTGTTAGGGAGGGTCGGTGACTCACTCGCCACAATCTTCAGCTCTGTAAGTGGGTGGCGGCATGCTGCTGGGGTGAGTGATCCCCTGCAGCGGGGAACAATCTATCCCTTCTGGAGCTCACTGTCCAGTCAGCGGAGACAGTGGCTCAGACCCCGCAGGGTGGACACTGCTCCTACCTCCTCTCAGTCCCTCGCTGCAGTGAGGCTGTTGCCAGCAGCCTCCCCGTAAAATAATAAACTCTAAAAATAAACTTTACCAGAGAAACTCTGTAGAGCTCCCCTAGCTGCGACCGGCTCCTCCGGGCACATTTTCTAAACTGAGTCTGGTAGGAGGGGCATAGAGGGAGGAGCCAGCCCAGACTCTCAAACTCTTAAAGTTCCAATGGCTCCTGGTGGACCCGTCAATACCCCATGGTAATAATGTGGACCCCAGCATCCTCTAGGATGTAAGAGAAATATGAAAATTGTGTCAACGTCCCAATATTTATGGACCTGACTATATATGGTGACTGTAACTCACAGAAAAAATACCAACAGAGTATATCCTGTAATAAGCACTATATTATATTAAAACCCTGACGCACTTAGCCCCCCTCAGGGTACAGACTATAGGGATAGCAGTATATGTGAGATACACAGCATGGAAATCGCACAGCAGCTATTGGCACACACTCAGTCACATGAACAATGCAGAAATTATCACAAATAATAAAACTGCACTGGACTAGCAATATTTTAGTAAACATAAACACACTACTCGAGTAAAGCTAATTAGGTATGTAGATATATCAATGCACTGTGAAGAGTGGATGCATATCACAGGGTACTTGTACTAAATATCCCTGACAATTAGAGATGAGCGCCTGAAATTTTTCGGGTTTTGTGTTTTGGTTTTGGGTTCGGTTCCGCGGCCGTGTTTTGGGTTCGACCGCGTTTTGGCAAAACCTCACCGAATTTTTTTTGTCGGATTCGGGTGTGTTTTGGATTCGGGTGTTTTTTTAAAAAAACACTAAAAAACAGCTTAAATCATAGAATTTGGGGGTCATTTTGATCCCATATTATTATTAACCTCAAAAACCATAATTTCCACTCATTTTCAGTCTATTCTGAATACCTCACACCTCACAATATTATTTTTAGTCCTAAAATTTGCACCAAGGTCGCTGGATGACTAAGCTAAGCGACACTAGTGGCCGACACAAACACCTGGCCCATCTAGGAGTGGCACTGCAGTGTCACGCAGGATGTCCCTTCCAAAAAACCCTCCCCAATCAGCACATGACGCAAAGAAAAAAAGAGGTGCAATGAGGTAGCTGACTGTGTGAGTAAGATAAGCGACCCTAGTGGCCGACACAAACACCGGGCCCATTTAGGAGTGGCACTGCAGTGTCACGCAGGATGTCCCTTCCAAAAAACCCTCCCCAATCAGCACATGACGCAAAGAAAAAAAGAGGCGCAATGAGGTAGCTGACTGTGTGAGTAAGATTAGCGACCCTAGTGGCCGACACAAACACCGGGCCCATTTAGGAGTGGCACTGCAGTGTCACGCAGGATGTCCCTTCCAAAAAACCCTCCCCAATCAGCACATGACGCAAAGAAAAAAAGAGGCGCAATGAGGTAGCTGACTGTGTGAGTAAGATTAGCGACCCTAGTGGCCGACACAAACACCGGGCCCATTTAGGAGTGGCACTGCAGTGTCACGCAGGATGTCCCTTCCAAAAAACCCTCCCCAATCAGCACATGACGCAAAGAAAAAAAGAGGCGCAATGAGGTAGCTGACTGTGTGAGTAAGATTAGCGACCCTAGTGGCCGACACAAACACCGGGCCCATTTAGGAGTGGCACTGCAGTGTCACGCAGGATGTCCCTTCCAAAAAACCCTCCCCAATCAGCACATGACGCAAAGAAAAAAAGAGGCGCAATGAGGTAGCTGACTGTGTGAGTAAGATTAGCGACCCTAGTGGCCGACACAAACACCGGGCCCATTTAGGAGTGGCACTGCAGTGTCACGCAGGATGTCCCTTCCAAAAAACCCTCCCCAAACAGCACATGACGCAAAGAAAAATAAAAGAAAAAAGAGGTGCAAGATGGAATTGTCCTTGGGCCCTCCCACCCACCCTTATGTTGTATAAACAAAACAGGACATGCACACTTTAACCAACCCATCATTTCAGTGACAGGGTCTGCCACACGACTGTGACTGATATGACGGGTTGGTTTGGACCCCCCCCAAAAAAGAAGCAATTAATCTCTCCTTGCACAAACTGGCTCTACAGAGGCAAGATGTCCACCTCATCATCACCCTCCGATATATCACCGTGTACATCCCCCTCCTCACAGATTATCAATTCGTCCCCACTGGAATCCACCATCTCAGCTCCCTGTGTACTTTGTGGAGGCAATTGCTGCTGGTCAATGTCTCCACGGAGGAATTGATTATAATTCATTTTAATGAACATCATCTTCTCCACATTTTCTGGATGTAACCTCGTACGCCGATTGCTGACAAGGTGAGCGGCGGCACTAAACACTCTTTCGGAGTACACACTTGTGGGAGGGCAACTTAGGTAGAATAAAGCCAGTTTGTGCAATGGCCTCCAAATTGCCTCTTTTTCCTGCCAGTATAAGTATGGACTGTGTGACGTGCCTACTTGGATGCGGTCACTCATATAATCCTCCACCATTCTTTCAATGGTGAGAGAATCATATGCAGTGACAGTAGACGACATGTCCGTAATCGTTGTCAGGTCCTTCAGTCCGGACCAGATGTCAGCATCAGCAGTCGCTCCAGACTGCCCTGCATCACCGCCAGCGGGTGGGCTCGGAATTCTGAGCCTTTTCCTCGCACCCCCAGTTGCGGGAGAATGTGAAGGAGGAGATGTTGACAGGTCGCGTTCCGCTTGACTTGACAATTTTCTCACCAGCAGGTCTTTCAACCCCAGCAGACTTGTGTCTGCCGGAAAGAGAGATCCAAGGTAGGCTTTAAATCTAGGATCGAGCATGGTGGCCAAAATGTAGTGCTCTGATTTCAACAGATTGACCACCCGTGAATCCTTGTTAAGCGAATTAAGGGCTCCATCCACAAGTCCCACATGCCTAGCGGAATCGGTCCGTGTTAGCTCCTCCTTCAATGTCTCCAGCTTCTTCTGGAAAAGCCTGATGAGGGGAATGACCTGACTCAGGCTGGCAGTGTCTGAACTGACTTCACGTGTGGCAAGTTCAAAGGGCATCAGAACCTTGCACAACGTTGAAATCATTCTCCACTGCGCTTGAGACAGGTGCATTCCACCTCCTATATCGTGCTCAATTGTATAGGCTTGAATGGCCTTTTGCTGCTCCTCCAACCTCTGAAGCATATAGAGGGTTGAATTCCACCTCGTTACCACTTCTTGCTTCAGATGATGGCAGGGCAGGTTCAGTAGTTTTTGGTGGTGCTCCAGTCTTCTGTACGTGGTGCCTGTACGCCGAAAGTGTCCCGCAATTTTTCTGGCCACCGACAGCATCTCTTGCACGCCCCTGTCGTTTTTTAAATAATTCTGCACCACCAAATTCAAGGTATGTGCAAAACATGGGACGTGCTGGAATTTGCCCATATTTAATGCACACACAATATTGCTGGCGTTGTCCGATGCCACAAATCCACAGGAGAGTCCAATTGGGGTAAGCCATTCCGCGATGATCTTCCTCAGTTGCCGTAAGAGGTTTTCAGCTGTGTGCGTATTCTGGAAACCGGTGATACAAAGCGTAGCCTACCTAGGAAAGAGTTGGCGTTTGCGAGATGCTGCTACTGGTGCCGCCGCTGCTGTTCTTGCGGCGGGAGTCCATACATCTACCCAGTGGGCTGTCACAGTCATATAGTCCTGACCCTGCCCTGCTCCACTTGTCCACATGTCCGTGGTTAAGTGGACATTGGGTACAACTGCATTTTTTAGGACACTGGTGAGTCTTTTTCTGACGTCCGTGTACATTCTCGGTATCGCCTGCCTAGAGAAGTGGAACCTAGATGGTATTTGGTAACGGGGGCACACTGCCTCAATAAATTGTCTAGTTCCCTGTGAACTAACGGCGGATACCGGACGCACGTCTAACACCAACATAGTTGTCAAGGCCTCAGTTATCCGCTTTGCAGCAGGATGACTGCTGTGATATTTCATCTTCCTCGCAAAGGACTGTTGAACAGTCAATTGCTTACTGGAAGTAGTACAAGTGGGCTTACGACTTCCCCTCTGGGATGACCATCGACTCCCAGCAGCAACAACAGCAGCGCCAGCAGCAGTAGGCGTTACACGCAAGGATGCATCGGAGGAATCCCAGGCAGGAGAGGACTCGTCAGAATTGCCAGTGACATTGCCTGCAGGACTATTGGCATTCCTGGGGAAGGAGGAAATTGACACTGAGGGAGTTGGTGGGGTGGTTTGCGTGAGCTTGGTTACAAGAGGAAGGGATTTACTGGTCAGTGGACTGCTTCCGCTGTCACCCAAAGTTTTTGAACTTGTCACTGACTTATTATGAATGCGCTGCAGGTGACGTATAAGGGAGGATGTTCCGAGGTGGTTAACGTCCTTACCCCTACTTATTACAGCTTGACAAAGGGAACACACGGCTTGACACCTGTTGTCCGCATTTCTGTTGAAATAGTTCCATACCGAAGAGCTGATTTTTTTGGTATTTTCACCAGGCATGTCAACGGCCATATTCCTCCCACGGACAACAGGTGTCTCCCCGGGTGCCTGACTTAAACAAACCACCTCACCATCAGAATCCTCCTGGTCAATTTCCTCCCCAGCGCCAGCAACACCCATATCCTCCTCATCCTGGTGTACTTCAACACTGACATCTTCAATCTGACTATCAGGAACTGGACTGCGGGTGCTCCTTCCAGCACTTGCAGGGGGCGTGCAAATGGTGGAAGGCGCATGCTCTTCACGTCCAGTGTTGGGAAGGTCAGGCATCGCAACCGACACAATTGGACTCTCCTTGTGGATTTGGGATTTCGAAGAACGCACAGTTCTTTGCGGTGCTACTGCTTTTGCCAGCTTGAGTCTTTTCATTTTTCTAGCGAGAGGCTGAGTGCCTCCATCCTCATGTGAAGCTGAACCACTAGCCATGAACATAGGCCAGGGCCTCAGCCGTTCCTTGCCACTCCGTGTGGTAAATGGCATATTGGCAAGTTTACGCTTCTCCTCCGACAATTTTATTTTAGGTTTTGGAGTCCTTTTTTTACTGATATTTGGTGTTTTGGATTTGACATGCTCTGTCCTATGACATTGGGCATCGGCCTTGGCAGACGACGTTGCTGGCATTTCATCGTCTCGGCCATGACTAGTGGCAGCAGCTTCAGCACGAGGTGGAAGTGGATCTTGATCTTTCCCTAATTTTGGAACCTCAACATTTTTGTTCTCCATATTTTAATAGGCACAATTAAAAGGCACCTCAGGTAAACAATGGAGATGGATGGATACTAGTATACAATAATGGACGGACTGCCGAGTGCCGACACAGAGGTAGCTACAGCCGTGAACTACCGTACTGTGTCTGCTGCTAATATAGACTGGTTGATAAAGAGATGTCGTAGTATGTATGTATGAAGAAGAAAGAAAAAAAAACCACGGTTAGGTGGTATACAATTATGGACGGACTGCCGAGTGCCGACACAGAGGTAGCCACAGCCGTGAACTACCGTACTGTACTGTGTCTGCTGCTAATATAGACTGGTTGATAAAGAGATGTCGTAGTATGTATGTATGAAGAAGAAAGAAAAAAAAACCACGGGTAGGTGGTATACAATTATGGACGGACTGCCGAGTGCCGACACAGATGTAGCCACAGCCGTGAACTACCGTACTGTACTGTGTCTGCTGCTAATATATAGACTGGTTGATAAAGAGATGTAGTAGTATGTATGTATAAAGAAGAAAGAAAAAAAAACCACGGGTAGGTGGTATACAATTATGGACGGACTGCCGAGTGCCGACACAGAGGTAGCCACAGCCGTGAACTACCGTACTGTACTGTGTCTGCTGCTAATATAGACTGGTTGATAAAGAGATGTCGTAGTATGTATGTATGAAGAAGAAAGAAAAAAAAACCACGGTTAGGTGGTATACAATTATGGACGGACTGCCGAGTGCCGACACAGAGGTAGCCACAGCCGTGAACTACCGTACTGTACTGTGTCTGCTGCTAATATAGACTGGTTGATAAAGAGATGTCGTAGTATGTATGTATAAAGAAGAAAGAAAAAAAAACCACGGTTAGGTGGTATACAATTATGGACGGACTGCCGAGTGCCGACACAGAGGTAGCCACAGCCGTGAACTACCGTACTGTACTGTGTCTGCTGCTAATATAGACTGGTTGATAAAGAGATGTCGTAGTATGTATGTATGAAGAAGAAAGAAAAAAAAACCACGGTTAGGTGGTATACAATTATGGACGGACTGCCGAGTGCCGACACAGAGGTAGCCACAGCCGTGAACTACCGTACTGTACTGTGTCTGCTGCTAATATAGACTGGTTGATAAAGAGATGTCGTAGTATGTATGTATAAAGAAGAAAGAAGAAAAAACCACGGTTAGGTGGTATACAATTATGGACGGACTGCCGAGTGCCGACACAGAGGTAGCCACAGCCGTGAACTACCGTACTGTACTGTGTCTGCTGCTAATATAGACTGGTTGATAAAGAGATGTAGTAGTATGTATGTATAAAGAAGAAAGAAAAAAAAACCACGGGTAGGTGGTATACAATTATGGATGGACTGCCGAGTGCCGACACAGAGGTAGCTACAGCCGTGAACTACCGTACTGTGTCTGCTGCGACTGGATGATAAATAATGATATAAAAAATATATATATATCACTACTGCAGCCGGACAGGTATATATATTATATAAGGACGGACCTGCTGGACACTGTCTGTCAGCAGAATGAGTTTTTTATAGAATAAAAAAAAAAACACCACACAAGTGAAGTCACACGACGAGTGTTTAACTTTTTCAGGCAATCACAATATAGTATACTACTAACTATACTGGTGGTCAGTGTGGTCAGGTCACTGGTCAGTCACACTGGCAGTGGCACTCCTGCAGCAAAAGTGTGCACTGTTTAATTTTAATATAATATGTACTCCTGGCTCCTGCTATAACCTATAACTGGCACTGCAGTGCTCCCCAGTCTCCCCCACAATTATAAGCTGTGTGAGCTGAGCACAGTCAGATATATAATATATACATAGATGATGCAGCACACTGGGCTGAGCAGTGCACACAGATATGGTATGTGACTGTCTTGTACTCCTGGCTCCTGCTATAACCTATAACTGGCACTGCAGTGCTCCCCAGTCTCCCCCACAATTATAAGCTGTGTGAGCTGAGCACAGTCAGATATATAATATATACATAGATGATGCAGGCATGCAGCACACTGGGCTGAGCAGTGCACACAGATATGGTATGTGACTGAGTCACTGTGTGTACCGTTTTTTTCAGGCAGAGAACGGATATATTAAATAAAACAACTGCACTGCTGGTGGTCACTGTGGTCAGTCACTAAACTCTGCACTCTCTTCTACAGTATCAGCCTCAGGTCAATCTCTCTCTCTCTCTCCTAATCTAAATGGAGAGGACGCCAGCCACGTCCTCTCCCTATCAATCTCAATGCACGTGTGAAAATGGCGGCGACGCTCGGCTCCTTATATAGAATCCGAGTCTCGCGAGAATCCGACAGCGTCATGATGACGTTCGGGCGCGCTCGGGTTAACCGAGCAAGGCGGGAAGATCCGAGTCGCTCGGACCCGTGAAAAAAAACATGAAGTTCGTGCGGGTTCGGATTCAGAGAAACCGAACCCGCTCATCTCTACTGACAATGTGCACTTGTTCTTAACTAACACTGTCTAAAGACATGTAGAGTACTTAAGTGTCCTGTAAATGCACAGTGCTGAAGATGCATGCGGCTTTACAAAGGAGGCATTGCCCAGCAGTCCCAGATCAGTGCAGCTGGGTGTAATGGCGTCCAAACGCTGACAGGGAGTGAGGGAGGAGAGATGCAGCTCCAGGGCAGGAACATTAGCAGTAAATGGCACCCTGGGGCTGGGGGAGGGGCTACAGGTCAGAGCCAGATCCCCTTGCTGGACTTCACCACCGGATTCTGCGGCAGTGGCGTGCAGTGAGGTCAGTGGCTGGTGAGGCACTACAGCCATAATGTCCGCCGGATCCTGCCGATGACCCCTACCGCCGCCGAGCCAATGCCCGCTACTGCCTCTGAGCCGATGCCTGCTGCAACCGCCAATGGCTTACGAACTTGCCCACCGTCAACTGACCCAGCCCTCTGCCACTAATTTGCATCTCAGTCCGATGCTGCCAATGCCCGCTGCCTGCCTGCTCATCATACTTGTGATATATTGTAAATTTTTACAGAAAAAAAAATAAAAATGAGTGTTTGGGACTGGGAAGGGAGTGGGAGGAGGACAGGAATGCAATTTTGTTGTCCAGGGCTTCCATTAACTTAATGGAGAAGGGTCTGAATGGGTTAAAAAAATGTAAAAAAAAAAAATGCGTGAGGTCCCCCCTACAAAGTATAACCAACCTTGCGCTCTTTGAGCCGGTCCTGGTTGTTTAAATACAGGGAAAAAAATTGGACAGGTGTTCCCCGTATTTAGACAACCAGCACCGGGCTCTTAGACCGGTCCTGGTTCTAAAAATACGGGGGACAAAAGATGTAGGGGTCCCCCGTATTTTTAAAACCAGCACCGGGCTCCACTAGCCAGGGACATAATGCCACAGCCGGGGGACACATTTATGTAGGTCCCTGTGGCCGTGGCATTACCCCCCCCCCAACTAGTCACCCCTGGCCGGGGTTCCCTGGAGTAGTGGGGACCCCTTAAATCAAGGGGTCCCCCCCTCCAGGCACCCAAGGGCCAGGGGTGAAGCCCGAGGCTTTCCTCAGCACCCGTGGGCGGTGGGTGCCACGCTGATAGCCATAAGTGTGTAAAAAAAATATATTGTTTTTTTGTTGTGGAACTACAAGGCCCAGCAAGCCTCCCCAGCTTGCTGGTACTTGGAGAACCTCAAGTACCAGCATGCGGGGAAATAACAGGCCCGCTGGTACCTGTAGTTCTACAACAAAAAAATACCCAAATAAAAACACAACACACACACACACACACACACACACACACACTGAAAGTAAAAATTTATTAAAACACACTTACACATACTTACCTACATCTCACGCCGGTCACATCCACTTGTCCATGTAGAATCCAATAGGTGGTTCCTGTAAAAATGAGAGAGAGACTACTTACCTACATCCCACGCCGGGCACGTCCACTTGTCCAGTAGAATCCAATAGGGGTACCTGTAAAAATGAAAATTATACTTACAAACGAAGTAATCCACAGGAGGGAGGAGGGGGGGGGGGGGAGAGAGAGAGAGAGAGAGAGAATGAATGGGCAAAACCATGTGCACTGCAGGGGAGGCAGATATAACATGTGCAGAGAGAGTTAGATTTGGGTGTAGTGAGTTCAATCTGCAATCTAAATTGCAGTGTAAAAATAAAGCAGCCAGTATTTACCCTGCACAGAAACAAAATAACCCACCCAAATCTAGCTCTATCTGCACATGTTATATCTGCCCCCCCCTGCAGTGCACATGGTTTTGCCCAACTGCTAAAAAATTTCCTGCTGCGATCAACTTGGAATTACCCCCATTATGCACTCGCTGACGCGGGAAGACGTTAGCACAGACAGGGGAGAGTGCTGCTGCTGGCTGGGAGGATGGAGCAGGCCCCCCCAATAGTTGTGAGCCCAGTAGCTGTGACCCCTCTAGCTGTGCCCCCAGTAGCTTTGCCCCTATAGCAGTGCCCCAAGTAGTTGTGACCCCTGTAGTTGTGCCCCCAGCCGCTTTGCCCCCAGTAGCTGTGCCCCTTGTGGCTGTGCCCCTTGTAGCAGTGCCCTGAGTAGTTGTGCCCCCAGTCGCTGTGGCCCCTGTAGCTTTGCCTCCAGTAGCTGTGCCCCCAGTAGTTGTCACCCCTGCAGTTGTGCCCCTTGCAGCTGTGCCCCCTGTAGCTTTGCCCCCTAGCTGTACCACTTGTAGCAGTGCCCCGAGTAGTTGTGACCCCTGTAGCTTTGCCCCCAGTAGTTGTGACCCCTGTAATTGTGCCCCCAGTTGCTGTGCCCTTTGTAGCAGTGCCACGAGTAGTTGTGACCCCTGTAGCTTTGCCCCCAGTAGTTGTGACCCCTGTAATTGTGCCCCCAGTTGCTGTGCCCTTTGTAGCAGTGCCCCGAGTAGTTGTGACCCCTGTTGTTGTGCCCCCAGTAGTTGTGACCCCTGTAATTGTGCCCCCAGTAGTTGTGACCCCTGTAATTGTGCCCCTTGTAGCTGTGCCAGTGCCCCAAACACAAACAAAAAAACAAAACAAAAAAACACACACACACTTACCCCTCCTGCTGCGCTGTCCTCCGTCTCTGTCCGCCGGCTCCTCTCTACTATGGGACAGACGTCATGACTCATGACGTTTCTCTCATATGTCAAAGTCGAAAAATATTGTAATGCATACACCATGTACTAACATCATACACATGCCTGCTGCGCGTGCACTTATTCCACCGTGCGTGCACATATTCGCAATTTGCGTAGGATCGCTCCTGCGATCATGTGCGTGGTATGGGTATTTACGGCGGAGTTTGTGAGCGCATAGAGGGTTATCAGAACATTACATATTTAACCCAAATAGTGCATTTTGTACACATAGGGGTATATTTACTAAGATTCGTATTATTACCGATTTGGAGTGAGAATCAACACGAATGACATCGAAAGTGTAAAATTGCAACTTTTTGAATTGATTACGACTAATTTACTAAGCTGTCGTATTTGTATTTTTAGTGTTGTCCGATGTCGATGTCATTCATGTTTTTTTTTTTGTATAATGAGGCCGATTTTGTGGTTTTTCGGCCGTGTTATTATTATTTTTTACGACTGCGTCACATGTCTGTTACGGCAGTGTTTGTCCGTTCACGGCAGCGTTTTTTTCCTAAGTTTCGTTATTGTCACTCGTCCGTGATTGGTTGTATTCGTGATGGAGGAGTGTCTGTGCACATTAGAGATGAGCGGGTTCGGTTTCTCTGAATCCGAACCCGCCAGAACTTCATGTTTTTTTTCACGGGTCCGAGCGACTCGGATCTTCCCGCCTTGCTCGGTTAACCCGAGCGCGCCCGAACGTCATCATGACGCTGTCGGATTCTCGCGAGGCTCGGATTCTATCGCGAGACTCGGATTCTATATAAGGAGCCGCGCGTCGCCGCCATTTTCACTAGAGATGAGCGGGTTCGGTTTCTCTGAATCCGAACCCGCCAGAACTTCATGTTTTTTTTCACGGGTCCGAGTGACTCGGATCTTCCCGCCTTGCTCGGTTAACCCGAGCGCGCCCGAACGTCATCATGACGCTGTCGGATTCTCGAGAGGCTCGGATTCTATCGCGAGACTCGGATTCTATATAAGGAGCCGCGCGTCGCCGCCATTTTCACACGTGCATTGAGATTGATAGGGAGAGGACGTGGCTGGCGTCCTCTCCATTTAGATTATAAGAGACTGAGAGAGATTTACTGGAGCTGACTAGGAGGAGTACTGTTACTGTAGAAGTGTAGAGACTGAGTGGAGAGAGTTTACTAGTGAGGACAGTGCAGTTTACTTAAATCCGTTCTCTGCCTGAAAAAAGCGATACACAGCACACAGTGACTCAGTCACATACCATATCTGTGTGCACTGCTCAGGCTCAGGCCAGTGTGCTGCATCATCTATTATCTATATATAATATTATATATATCTGTCTGACTGCTCAGCTCACACAGCTTATAATTGTGGGGGAGACTGGGGAGCACTACTGCAGTGCCAGTTATAGGTTATAGCAGGAGCCAGGAGTACATAATATATTATATAGTGAGTGACCACCAGACACACAGTGCAGTTTATTTAATATATCCGTTCTCTGCCTGAAAAAAGCGATACACACAGTGACTCAGTCAGTCACATACCATATCTGTGTGCACTGCTCAGGCTCAGGCCAGTGTGCTGCATCATCTATTATCTATATATAATATTATATATATCTGTCTGACTGCTCAGCTCACACAGCTTATAATTGTGGGGGAGACTGGGGAGCACTACTGCAGTGCCAGTAATAGGTTATAGCAGGAGCCAGGAGTACATAATATATTATATAGTGAGTGACCACCAGACACACAGTGCAGTTTATTTAATATATCCGTTCTCTGCCTGAAAAAAGCGATACACACAGTGACTCAGTCAGTCACATACCATATCTGTGTGCACTGCTCAGGCTCAGGCCAGTGTGCTGCATCATCTATATATATTATATATCTGTCTGACTGCTCAGCTCACACAGCTTATAATTGTGGGGGAGACTGGGGAGCACTACTGCAGTGCCAGTTATAGGTTATAGCAGGAGCCAGGAGTACATATTATATTAAAATTAAACAGTGCACACTTTTGCTGCAGGAGTGCCACTGCCAGTGTGACTGACCAGTGACCTGACCACACTGACCACCAGTATAGTTAGTAGTATACTTATATTGTGATTGCCTGAAAAAGTTAAACACTCGTCGTGTGACTTCACTTGTGTGTTTTTTTTTTTTTTATTCTATAAAAATAAAACTCATTCTGCTGACAGACAGTGTCCAGCAGGTCCGTCATTATATAATATATAATATATACCTGTCCGGCTGCAGTAGTGATATATATATATTTTTTATATCATTTATCATCCTGTCGCAGCAGACACAGTATGGTAGTTCACGGCTGTGGCTACCTCTGTGTCTCTGCACTCGGCAGGCAGTCCGTCCATAATTGTAATACCACCTAACCGTGGATTTTTTTCATTCTTCTTTATACATACATAGTTACATAGACATCTTCTCTTTATCAACCAGTCTATATTAGCTGCAGACACAGTACAGTACGGTAGTTCACGGCTGTGGCTACCTCTGTGTCTGCACTCGGCAGGCAGTCCGTCCATAATTGTATACCACCTAACCGTGGTTTTTTTTCATTCTTCTTTATACATACATAGTTACATAGACATCTTCTCTTTATCAACCAGTCTATATTAGCTGCAGACACAGTACAGTACGGTAGTTCACGGCTGTGGCTACCTCTGTGTCTGCACTCGGCAGGCAGTCCGTCCATAATTGTATACCACCTAACCGTGGATTTTTTTCAGTCTTCTTTATACATACATAGTTACATAGACATCTTCTCTTTATCAACCAGTCTATATTAGCTGCAGACACAGTACAGTACGGTAGTTCACGGCTGTGGCTACCTCTGTGTCTGCAGTCGGCAGGCAGTCCATAATTGTATACTAGTATCCATCTCCATTGTTTACCTGAGGTGCCTTTTAGTTGTGCCTATTAAAATATGGAGAACAAAAATGTTGAGGTTCCAAAATTAGGGAAAGATCAAGATCCACTTCCACCTCGTGCTGAAGCTGCTGCCACTAGTCATGGCCGAGACGATGAAATGCCAGCAACGTCGTCTGCCAAGGCCGATGCCCAATGTCATAGTACAGAGCATGTCAAATCCAAAACACCAAATATCAGAAAAAAAAGGACTCCAAAACCTAAAATAAAATTGTCGGAGGTGAAGCGTAAACTTGCCAATATGCCATTTACCACACGGAGTGGCAAGGAACGGCTGAGGCCCTGGCCTATGTTCATGGCTAGTGGTTCAGCTTCACATGAGGATGGAAGCACTCAGCCTCTCGCTAGAAAAATGAAAAGACTCAAGCTGGCAAAAGCAGCACAGCAAAGAACTGTGCATTCTTCGAAATCCCAAATCCACAAGGAGAGTCCAATTGTGTCGGTTGCGATGCCTGACCTTCCCAACACTGGACGTGAAGAGCATGCGCCTTCCACCATTTGCACGCCCCCTGCAAGTGCTGGAAGGAGCACCCGCAGTCCAGTTCCTGATAGTCAGATTGAAGATGTCAGTGTTGAAGTACACCAGGATGAGGAGGATATGGGTGTTGCTGGCGCTGGGGAGGAAATTGACCAGGAGGATTCTGATGGTGAGGTGGTTTGTTTAAGTCAGGCACCCGGGGAGACACCTGTTGTCCGTGGGAGGAATATGGCCGTTGACATGCCAGGTGAAAATACCAAAAAAATCAGCTCTTCGGTGTGGAGGTATTTCACCAGAAATGCGGACAACAGGTGTCAAGCCGTGTGTTCCCTTTGTCAAGCTGTAATAAGTAGGGGTAAGGACGTTAACCACCTCGGAACATCCTCCCTTATACGTCACCTGCAGCGCATTCATAATAAGTCAGTGACAAGTTCAAAAACTTTGGGTGACAGCGGAAGCAGTCCACTGACCAGTAAATCCCTTCCTCTTGTAACCAAGCTCACGCAAACCACCCCACCAACTCCCTCAGTGTCAATTTCCTCCTTCCCCAGGAATGCCAATAGTCCTGCAGGCCATGTCACTGGCAATTCTGACGAGTCCTCTCCTGCCTGGGATTCCTCCGATGCATCCTTGCGTGTAACGCCTACTGCTGCTGGCGCTGCTGTTGTTGCCGCTGGGAGTCGATGGTCATCCCAGAGGGGAAGTCGTAAGCCCACTTGTACTACTTCCAGTAAGCAATTGACTGTTCAACAGTCCTTTGCGAGGAAGATGAAATATCACAGCAGTCATCCTACTGCAAAGCGGATAACTGAGGCCTTGACAACTATGTTGGTGTTAGACGTGCGTCCGGTATCCGCCGTTAGTTCACAGGGAACTAGACAATTTATTGAGGCAGTGTGCCCCCGTTACCAAATACCATCTAGGTTCCACTTCTCTAGGCAGGCGATACCGAGAATGTACACGGACGTCAGAAAAAGACTCACCAGTGTCCTAAAAAATGCAGTTGTACCCAATGTCCACTTAACCACGGACATGTGGACAAGTGGAGCAGGGCAGGGTCAGGACTATATGACTGTGACAGCCCACTGGGTAGATGTATGGACTCCCGCCGCAAGAACAGCAGCGGCGGCACCAGTAGCAGCATCTCGCAAACGCCAACTCTTTCCTAGGCAGGCTACGCTTTGTATCACCGGTTTCCAGAATACGCACACAGCTGAAAACCTCTTACGGCAACTGAGGAAGATCATCGCGGAATGGCTTACCCCAATTGGACTCTCCTGTGGATTTGTGGCATCGGACAACGCCAGCAATATTGTGTGTGCATTAAATATGGGCAAATTCCAGCACGTCCCATGTTTTGCACATACTTTGAATTTGGTGGTGCAGAATTTTTTAAAAAATGACAGGGGCGTGCAAGAGATGCTGTCGGTGGCCAGAAAAATTGCGGGACACTTTCGGCGTACAGGCACCACGTACAGAAGACTGGAGCACCACCAAAAACTACTGAACCTGCCCTGCCATCATCTGAAGCAAGAAGTGGTAACGAGGTGGAATTCAACCCTCTATATGCTTCAGAGGTTGGAGGAGCAGCAAAAGGCCATTCAAGCCTATACAATTGAGCACGATATAGGAGGTGGAATGCACCTGTCTCAAGTGCAGTGGAGAATGATTTCAACGTTGTGCAAGGTTCTGATGCCCTTTGAACTTGCCACACGTGAAGTCAGTTCAGACACTGCCAGCCTGAGTCAGGTCATTCCCCTCATCAGGCTTTTGCAGAAGAAGCTGGAGGCATTGAAGAAGGAGCTAAAAGGGAGCTATTCCGCTAGGCATGTGGGACTTGTGGATGCAGCCCTTAATTCGCTTAACAAGGATTCACGGGTGGTCAATCTGTTGAAATCAGAGCACTACATTTTGGCCACCGTGCTCGATCCTAGATTTAAAGCCTACCTTGGATCTCTCTTTCCGGCAGACACAAGTCTGCTGGGGTTGAAAGACCTGCTGGTGACAAAATTGTCAAGTCAAGCGGAACGCGACCTGTCAACATCTCCTCCTTCACATTCTCCCGCAACTGGGGGTGCGAGGAAAAGGCTCAGAATTCCGAGCCCACCCGCTGGCGGTGATGCAGGGCAGTCTGGAGCGACTGCTGATGCTGACATCTGGTCCGGACTGAAGGACCTGACAACGATTACGGACATGTCGTCTACTGTCACTGCATATGATTCTCTCAACATTGATAGAATGGTGGAGGATTATATGAGTGACCGCATCCAAGTAGGCACGTCACACAGTCCGTACTTATACTGGCAGGAAAAAGAGGCAATTTGGAGGCCCTTGCACAAACTGGCTTTATTCTACCTAAGTTGCCCTCCCACAAGTGTGTACTCCGAAAGAGTGTTTAGTGCCGCCGCTCACCTTGTCAGCAATCGGCGTACGAGGTTACATCCAGAAAATGTGGAGAAGATGATGTTCATTAAAATGAATTATAATCAATTCCTCCGCGGAGACATTGACCAGCAGCAATTGCCTCCACAAAGTACACAGGGAGCTGAGATGGTGGATTCCAGTGGGGACGAATTGATAATCTGTGAGGAGGGGGATGTACACGGTGATATATCGGAGGGTGAAGATGAGGTGGACATCTTGCCTCTGTAGAGCCAGTTTGTGCAAGGAGAGATTAATTGCTTCTTTTTTGGGGGGGGGTCCAAACCAACCCGTCATATCAGTCACAGTCGTGTGGCAGACCCTGTCACTGAAATGATGGGTTGGTTAAAGTGTGCATGTCCTGTTTTGTTTATACAACATAAGGGTGGGTGGGAGGGCCCAAGGACAATTCCATCTTGCACCTCTTTTTTCTTTTCTTTTTCTTTGCATCATGTGCTGATTGGGGAGGGTTTTTTGGAAGGGACATCCTGCGTGACACTGCAGTGCCACTCCTAGATGGGCCCGGTGTTTGTGTCGGCCACTAGGGTCGCTAATCTTACTCACACAGTCAGCTACCTCATTGCGCCTCTTTTTTTCTTTGCGTCATGTGCTGTTTGGGGAGGGTTTTTTGGAAGGGACATCCTGCGTGACACTGCAGTGCCACTCCTAGATGGGCCCGGTGTTTGTGTCGGCCACTAGGGTCGCTAATCTTACTCACACAGCTACCTCATTGCGCCTCTTTTTTTCTTTGCGTCATGTGCTGTTTGGGGAGGGTTTTTTGGAAGGGCCATCCTGCGTGACACTGCAGTGCCACTCCTAGATGGGCCCGGTGTTTGTGTCGGCCACTAGGGTCGCTAATCTTACTCACACAGCTACCTCATTGCGCCTCTTTTTTTCTTTGCGTCATGTGCTGTTTGGGGAGGGTTTTTTGGAAGGGACATCCTGCGTGACACTGCAGTGCCACTCCTAGATGGGCCCGGTGTTTGTGTCGGCCACTAGGGTCGCTTATCTTACTCACACAGCGACCTCGGTGCAAATTTTAGGACTAAAAATAATATTGTGAGGTGTGAGGTATTCAGAATAGACTGAAAATGAGTGTAAATTATGGTTTTTGAGGTTAATAATACTTTGGGATCAAAATGACCCCCAAATTCTATGATTTAAGCTGTTTTTTAGTGTTTTTTGAAAAAAACACCCGAATCCAAAACACACCCGAATCCGACAAAAAAAATTCGGTGAGGTTTTGCCAAAACGCGTTCGAACCCAAAACACGGCCGCGGAACCGAACCCAAAACCAAAACACAAAACCCGAAAAATTTCAGGCGCTCATCTCTAATTTTCACACGTGCATTGAGATTGATAGGGAGAGGACGTGGCTGGCGTCCTCTCCATTTAGATTATAAGATACTGAGAGAGATTTACTGGAGCTGACTAGGAGGAGTACTGTTACTGTAGAAGTGTAGAGACTGAGTGGAGAGAGTTTACTAGTGAGGACAGTGCAGTTTACTTTATAATCCGTTCTCTGCCTGAAAAAAGCGATACACAGCACACAGTGACTCAGTCACATACCATATCTGTGTGCACTGCTCAGGCTCAGGCCAGTGTGCTGCATCATCTATTATCTATATATAATATTATATATATCTGTCTGACTGCTCAGCTCACACAGCTTATAATTGTGGGGGAGACTGGGGAGCACTACTGCAGTGCCAGTTATAGGTTATAGCAGGAGCCAGGAGTACATAATATATTATATAGTGAGTGACCACCAGACACACAGTGCAGTTTATTTAATATATCCGTTCTCTGCCTGAAAAAAGCGATACACACAGTGACTCAGTCAGTCACATACCATATCTGTGTGCACTGCTCAGGCTCAGGCCAGTGTGCTGCATCATCTATTATCTATATATAATATTATATATATCTGTCTGACTGCTCAGCTCACACAGCTTATAATTGTGGGGGAGACTGGGGAGCACTACTGCAGTGCCAGTTATAGGTTATAGCAGGAGCCAGGAGTACATAATATATTATATAGTGAGTGACCACCAGACACACAGTGCAGTTTATTTAATATATCCGTTCTCTGCCTGAAAAAAGCGATACACACAGTGACTCAGTCAGTCACATACCATATCTGTGTGCACTGCTCAGGCTCAGGCCAGTGTGCTGCATCATCTATTATCTATATATAATATTATATATATCTGTCTGACTGCTCAGCTCACACAGCTTATAATTGTGGGGGAGACTGGGGAGCACTACTGCAGTGCCAGTTATAGGTTATAGCAGGAGCCAGGAGTACATAATATATTATATAGTGAGTGACCACCAGACACACAGTGCAGTTTATTTAATATATCCGTTCTCTGCCTGAAAAAAGCGATACACACAGTGACTCAGTCAGTCACATACCATATCTGTGTGCACTGCTCAGGCTCAGGCCAGTGTGCTGCATCATCTATTATCTATATATAATATTATATATATCTGTCTGACTGCTCAGCTCACACAGCTTATAATTGTGGGGGAGACTGGGGAGCACTACTGCAGTGCCAGTTATAGGTTATAGCAGGAGCCAGGAGTACATAATATATTATATAGTGAGTGACCACCAGACACACAGTGCAGTTTATTTAATATATCCGTTCTCTGCCTGAAAAAAGCGATACACACAGTGACTCAGTCAGTCACATACCATATCTGTGTGCACTGCTCAGGCTCAGGCCAGTGTGCTGCATCATCTATTATCTATATATAATATTATATATATCTGTCTGACTGCTCAGCTCACACAGCTTATAATTGTGGGGGAGACTGGGGAGCACTACTGCAGTGCCAGTTATAGGTTATAGCAGGAGCCAGGAGTACATAATATATTATATAGTGAGTGACCACCAGACACACAGTGCAGTTTATTTAATATATCCGTTCTCTGCCTGAAAAAAGCGATACACACAGTGACTCAGTCAGTCACATACCATATCTGTGTGCACTGCTCAGGCTCAGGCCAGTGTGCTGCATCATCTATTATCTATATATAATATTATATATATCTGTCTGACTGCTCAGCTCACACAGCTTATAATTGTGGGGGAGACTGGGGAGCACTACTGCAGTGCCAGTTATAGGTTATAGCAGGAGCCAGGAGTACATAATATATTATATAGTGAGTGACCACCAGACACACAGTGCAGTTTATTTAATATATCCGTTCTCTGCCTGAAAAAAGCGATACACACAGTGACTCAGTCAGTCACATACCATATCTGTGTGCACTGCTCAGGCTCAGGCCAGTGTGCTGCATCATCTATATATATTATATATCTGTCTGACTGCTCAGCTCACACAGCTTATAATTGTGGGGGAGACTGGGGAGCACTACTGCAGTGCCAGTTATAGGTTATAGCAGGAGCCAGGAGTACATATTATATTAAAATTAAACAGTGCACACTTTTGCTGCAGGAGTGCCACTGCCAGTGTGACTGACCAGTGACCTGACCACACTGACCACCAGTATAGTTAGTAGTATACTTATATTGTGATTGCCTGAAAAAGTTAAACACTCGTCGTGTGACTTCACTTGTGTGTTTTTTTTTTTTTTATTCTATAAAAATAAAACTCATTCTGCTGACAGACAGTGTCCAGCAGGTCCGTCATTATATAATATATAATATATACCTGTCCGGCTGCAGTAGTGATATATATATATTTTTTATATCATTTATCATCCAGTCGCAGCAGACACAGTACGGTAGTTCACGGCTGTGGCTACCTCTGTGTCTCTGCACTCGGCAGGCAGTCCGTCCATAATTGTAATACCACCTAACCGTGGATTTTTTTCATTCTTCTTTATACATACATAGTTACATAGACATCTTCTCTTTATCAACCAGTCTATATTAGCTGCAGACACAGTACAGTACGGTAGTTCACGGCTGTGGCTACCTCTGTGTCTGCACTCGGCAGGCAGTCCGTCCATAATTGTATACCACCTAACCGTGGTTTTTTTTCATTCTTCTTTATACATACATAGTTACATAGACATCTTCTCTTTATCAACCAGTCTATATTAGCTGCAGACACAGTACAGTAAGGTAGTTCACGGCTGTGGCTACCTCTGTGTCTGCACTCGGCAGGCAGTCCGTCCATAATTGTATACCACCTAACCGTGGATTTTTTTTCATTCTTCTTTATACATACATAGTTACATAGACATCTTCTCTTTATCAACCAGTCTATATTAGCTGCAGACACAGTACAGTACGGTAGTTCACGGCTGTGGCTACCTCTGTGTCTGCACTCGGCAGGCAGTCCGTCCATAATTGTATACCACCTAACCGTGGATTTTTTTCAGTCTTCTTTATACATACATAGTTACATAGACATCTTCTCTTTATCAACCAGTCTATATTAGCTGCAGACACAGTACAGTACGGTAGTTCACGGCTGTGGCTACCTCTGTGTCTGCAGTCGGCAGGCAGTCCATAATTGTATACTAGTATCCATCTCCATTGTTTACCTGAGGTGCCTTTTAGTTGTGCCTATTAAAATATGGAGAACAAAAATGTTGAGGTTCCAAAATTAGGGAAAGATCAAGATCCACTTCCACCTCGTGCTGAAGCTGCTGCCACTAGTCATGGCCGAGACGATGAAATGCCAGCAACGTCGTCTGCCAAGGCCGATGCCCAATGTCATAGTACAGAGCATGTCAAATCCAAAACACCAAATATCAGAAAAAAAAGGACTCCAAAACCTAAAATAAAATTGTCGGAGGTGAAGCGTAAACTTGCCAATATGCCATTTACCACACGGAGTGGCAAGGAACGGCTGAGGCCCTGGCCTATGTTCATGGCTAGTGGTTCAGCTTCACATGAGGATGGAAGCACTCAGCCTCTCGCTAGAAAAATGAAAAGACTCAAGCTGGCAAAAGCAGCACAGCAAAGAACTGTGCATTCTTCGAAATCCCAAATCCACAAGGAGAGTCCAATTGTGTCGGTTGCGATGCCTGACCTTCCCAACACTGGACGTGAAGAGCATGCGCCTTCCACCATTTGCACGCCCCCTGCAAGTGCTGGAAGGAGCACCCGCAGTCCAGTTCCTGATAGTCAGATTGAAGATGTCAGTGTTGAAGTACACCAGGATGAGGAGGATATGGGTGTTGCTGGCGCTGGGGAGGAAATTGACCAGGAGGATTCTGATGGTGAGGTGGTTTGTTTAAGTCAGGCACCCGGGGAGACACCTGTTGTCCGTGGGAGGAATATGGCCGTTGACATGCCAGGTGAAAATACCAAAAAAATCAGCTCTTCGGTGTGGAGGTATTTCACCAGAAATGCGGACAACAGGTGTCAAGCCGTGTGTTCCCTTTGTCAAGCTGTAATAAGTAGGGGTAAGGACGTTAACCACCTCGGAACATCCTCCCTTATACGTCACCTGCAGCGCATTCATAATAAGTCAGTGACAAGTTCAAAAACTTTGGGTGACAGCGGAAGCAGTCCACTGACCAGTAAATCCCTTCCTCTTGTAACCAAGCTCACGCAAACCACCCCACCAACTCCCTCAGTGTCAATTTCCTCCTTCCCCAGGAATGCCAATAGTCCTGCAGGCCATGTCACTGGCAATTCTGACGAGTCCTCTCCTGCCTGGGATTCCTCCGATGCATCCTTGCGTGTAACGCCTACTGCTGCTGGCGCTGCTGTTGTTGCCGCTGGGAGTCGATGGTCATCCCAGAGGGGAAGTCGTAAGCCCACTTGTACTACTTCCAGTAAGCAATTGACTGTTCAACAGTCCTTTGCGAGGAAGATGAAATATCACAGCAGTCATCCTACTGCAAAGCGGATAACTGAGGCCTTGACAACTATGTTGGTGTTAGACGTGCGTCCGGTATCCGCCGTTAGTTCACAGGGAACTAGACAATTTATTGAGGCAGTGTGCCCCCGTTACCAAATACCATCTAGGTTCCACTTCTCTAGGCAGGCGATACCGAGAATGTACACGGACGTCAGAAAAAGACTCACCAGTGTCCTAAAAAATGCAGTTGTACCCAATGTCCACTTAACCACGGACATGTGGACAAGTGGAGCAGGGCAGGGTCAGGACTATATGACTGTGACAGCCCACTGGGTAGATGTATGGACTCCCGCCGCAAGAACAGCAGCGGCGGCACCAGTAGCAGCATCTCGCAAACGCCAACTCTTTCCTAGGCAGGCTACGCTTTGTATCACCGCTTTCCAGAATACGCACACAGCTGAAAACCTCTTACGGCAACTGAGGAAGATCATCGCGGAATGGCTTACCCCAATTGGACTCTCCTGTGGATTTGTGGCATCGGACAACGCCAGCAATATTGTGTGTGCATTAAATATGGGCAAATTCCAGCACGTCCCATGTTTTGCACATACCTTGAATTTGGTGGTGCAGAATTTTTTAAAAAACGACAGGGGCGTGCAAGAGATGCTGTCGGTGGCCAGAAAAATTGCGGGACACTTTCGGCGTACAGGCACCACGTACAGAAGACTGGAGCACCACCAAAAACTACTGAACCTGCCCTGCCATCATCTGAAGCAAGAAGTGGTAACGAGGTGGAATTCAACCCTCTATATGCTTCAGAGGTTGGAGGAGCAGCAAAAGGCCATTCAAGCCTATACAATTGAGCACGATATAGGAGGTGGAATGCACCTGTCTCAAGTGCAGTGGAGAATGATTTCAACGTTGTGCAAGGTTCTGATGCCCTTTGAACTTGCCACACGTGAAGTCAGTTCAGACACTGCCAGCCTGAGTCAGGTCATTCCCCTCATCAGGCTTTTGCAGAAGAAGCTGGAGGCATTGAAGAAGGAGCTAAAAGGGAGCGATTCCGCTAGGCATGTGGGACTTGTGGATGCAGCCCTTAATTCGCTTAACAAGGATTCACGGGTGGTCAATCTGTTGAAATCAGAGCACTACATTTTGGCCACCGTGCTCGATCCTAGATTTAAAGCCTACCTTGGATCTCTCTTTCCGGCAGACACAAGTCTGCTGGGGTTGAAAGACCTGCTGGTGACAAAATTGTCAAGTCAAGCAGAACGCGACCTGTCAACATCTCCTCCTTCACATTCTCCCGCAACTGGGGGTGCGAGGAAAAGGCTCAGAATTCCGAGCCCACCCGCTGGCGGTGATGCAGGGCAGTCTGGAGCGACTGCTGATGCTGACATCTGGTCCGGACTGAAGGACCTGACAACGATTACGGACATGTCGTCTACTGTCACTGCATATGATTCTCTCAACATTGATAGAATGGTGGAGGATTATATGAGTGACCGCATCCAAGTAGGCACGTCACACAGTCCGTACTTATACTGGCAGGAAAAAGAGGCAATTTGGAGGCCCTTGCACAAACTGGCTTTATTCTTCCTAAGTTGCCCTCCCACAAGTGTGTACTCCGAAAGAGTGTTTAGTGCCGCCGCTCACCTTGTCAGCAATCGGCGTACGAGGTTACATCCAGATAATGTGGAGAAGATGATGTTCATTAAAATGAATTATAATCAATTCCTCCGCGGAGACATTGACCAGCAGCAATTGCCTCCACAAAGTACACAGGGAGCTGAGATGGTGGATTCCAGTGGGGACGAATTGATAATCTGTGAGGAGGGGGATGTACACGGTGATATATCGGAGGGTGAAGATGAGGTGGACATCTTGCCTCTGTAGAGCCAGTTTGTGCAAGGAGAGATTAATTGCTTCTTTTTTGGGGGGGGTCCAAACCAACCCGTCATATCAGTCACAGTCGTGTGGCAGACCCTGTCACTGAAATGATGGGTTGGTTAAAGTGTGCATGTCCTGTTTTGTTTATACAACATAAGGGTGGGTGGGAGGGCCCAAGGACAATTCCATCTTGCACCTCTTTTTTCTTTTCTTTTTCTTTGCATCATGTGCTGATTGGGGAGGATTTTTTGGAAGGGACATCCTGCGTGACACTGCAGTGCCACTCCTAGATGGGCCCGGTGTTTGTGTCGGCCACTAGGGTCGCTAATCTTACTCACACAGTCAGCTACCTCATTGCGCCTCTTTTTTTCTTTGCGTCATGTGCTGTTTGGGGAGGGTTTTTTGGAAGGGCCATCCTGCGTGACACTGCAGTGCCACTCCTAGATGGGCCCGGTGTTTGTGTCGGCCACTAGGGTCGCTAATCTTACTCACACAGCTACCTCATTGCGCCTCTTTTTTTCTTTGCGTCATGTGCTGTTTGGGGAGGGTTTTTTGGAAGGGACATCCTGCGTGACACTGCAGTGCCACTCCTAGATGGGCCCGGTGTTTGTGTCGGCCACTAGGGTCGCTAATCTTACTCACACAGCTACCTCATTGCGGGGTGGTCTTCTGTTTGCCGGCGGTCGGGCTCCCGGCGCTCAGTATACCGGCGCCGGGAGCCCGTCCGCCGGCTTACCGACACTTATTTTCCCTCGTGGGGGTCCACGACCCCCATAGAGGGAGAATAAAATAGTGTGGCGCGCGTAGCGCGCCACCGTGCCCGTAGCGTGGCGAGCGCAGCGAGCCCGCAAGGGGCTCATTTGCTCTCGCCAAGCTGTCGGTAAGCCGGCGGTCGGGCTCCCGGCGCCGGGATGCTGGTCGCCGGGAGCCCGACCGCCGGCCACCCGTAGTGAACCCCTCATTGCGCCTCTTTTTTTCTTTGCGTCATGTGCTGTTTGGGGAGGGTTTTTTGGAAGGGCCATCCTGCGTGACACTGCAGTGCCACTCCTAGATGGGCCCGGTGTTTGTGTCGGCCACTAGGGTCGCTAATCTTACTCACACAGCTACCTCATTGCGCCTCTTTTTTTCTTTGCGTCATGTGCTGTTTGGGGAGGGTTTTTTGGAAGGGACATCCTGCGTGACACTGCAGTGCCACTCCTAGATGGGCCCGGTGTTTGTGTCGGCCACTAGGGTCGCTTATCTTACTCACACAGCGACCTCGGTGCAAATTTTAGGACTAAAAATAATATTGTGAGGTGGGAGGTATTCAGAATAGACTGAAAATGAGTGTAAATTATGGTTTTTGAGGTTAATAATACTTTGGGATCAAAATGACCCCCAAATTCTATGATTTAAGCTGTTTTTTAGTGTTTTTTGAAAAAAACACCCGAATCCAAAACACACCCGAATCCGACAAAAAAAATTCGGTGAGGTTTTGCCAAAACGCGTTCGAACCCAAAACACGGCCGCGGAACCGAACCCAAAACCAAAACACAAAACCCGAAAAATTTCAGGCGCTCATCTCTAGTGCACATTACTATAAAAACGCCCCAAACCGTCCGCACCTCGTGGGTTTAGCTAGTGGAGAGGAGAGAGGAAGGTGTATTAGGAGTTGGTGAGTTTGGTGGAGTTTTTGGTGGATTTGGAGCGGAGTTTTGCGATTGTTGAGTGCTGTACTGTGTGTGTAAGTAGTCTTGTCATACTTGTGTAGTTTTTTCAAAGTTTGTCTACTTTTTTGTCCTTGTTTTTCTTTTCAAGTCTATTGTCATTGTTTGTGAGTGAGTGAGTGAGTGAGTGAGTGAGTGAGTGTGTGTGTGTGTGTGTGTGTGTGTGTGTGTGTGTGTGTGTGTGTGTGTGTGTGTGTGTTGGGTGTGTAGTGTGTAGTGGTAGTGGAGGAGTGTGTTTTCTGTTTTTTTTTCTCTGTGTTTTTTGTAGTTTGTGGGGATTATGTCTCAGTCAGAGGTCAGTGTGGTGGAGGAGGTTAGTGAGAGGGAGGAGGTGAGTGAGGTGGAGGAGGTGAGTGAGAGGGAGGAGGTGAGTGAGGTGGAGGAGGTTAGTGAGAGGGAGGAGGCGAGTGAGGTGGAGGAGGTTAGTGAGGAGGAGGGGGTGCCTGTTGCTGCGTTCTCCAGTGATAGTGATGGGCGCAATGTTAAGTTCAGCTATGCTGAAAACATGGCTTTGGTGCGGGAGCTGATGAGGCATCATCGCCAATTGTTTGGGCAGGATGCTGCCAAGGTGTCCTCACGTAGGAAGTCTGTCCTGTGGGCTAAAGTTATAGCGGCAGTGAATAGTGAGGGTGTGGTGAGGCGGACTGAGGACACGTGTCGTAAGCGTTTTTATGACATAAAGCGCCGTGTCAAGGCCAAGATGGCCAAGGAGGCCAAATTAGCCCGCCAAACCGGGGGTGGACACCCCTTCCGGGCTACTTATCGTGATTGGGAGGAGCCTGTGCGGTCCCTTATTCCTGCCGAAGTGGTGTCTGCGACTCATGTCCGGGATTCGGACCGACCAAGGCTGGATGGTGAGTTTGTTTAAATTATTTGTTGGTTATTGCATTGTTTTAATTGTTAATGCTGCTAATTGTTACTGTGTTTTTAAAAATGGAAACATTGTGTTGCTGATGTCGTGCAGGCCTGTGCAACCTGTAGCTGTAAATGTGTTTCCAAACTACAAGTCCCATCATGCATTGGCTGAGTTTTGTTATTAGTGAATGGTACATATGTTGCAGTGCATGCTGGTATGTGTAGTTCTAATACATAATCAGAGATCTTGCTTGTCCCTAACTGTTTTATAAAATATTTATATATTTTTTTTATTGATGTTTATTGTGTGTTTGTTTGTTTTTATTTTTGTTGTTTGTGTCAATTTGGGTTTACAAAATAAATGCAATATATTGTGCAGAAATAGCCAATGTTTCTGGATTATTTAGTGCAACACCATCTTAATTTAAGAATACACACCCAATTAAGTAATCCAGAATAGCTTAAACATAAAAAAGTTTACTTAACATTAGGTTCAAGATGTTTACATCACAATAAGGTTTTTCAGATAACAATGAGTATTCAAAGCATGGTCATAATGTTTTTTTAAATTTTTCAGTACAGTACGCCAGAGAAGCGCCACAGACACGACACAGCCAACTGATGAAGATGGTGGGAATGCAGGTAAGAATTCACTGTAGTCACATATTCTGCAAACACATAGAAGCACAAAATATTAATGTTTATATTTTCACATAGGTTCTTCTTCTGCAAGCCGCCCTCCTCTAAGGCGCCCATCACAGGGCTCTGTGAGTTTACCTAGGAGGCCCAGTAAGACACGTCGTGTGGAGTCTGAGTCTGCGGCTCCATCTTCACCACCCAGGCGGCGCATCTCCGCAGTGTTGCCCCAGCCACCACAGGCAATTTTGGCAAGTCCACAAAGTGATGAGCTACGATCACCTCAGCTGTCTGGTGAGTAAAAATTTAAACAAAACAAATTCAAAAAGTTTGACACAGTACATTTACTAAGATGTGAGTTCTATTTGAGATGGCATGTTGCCCGTAGCAACCGTTCAGATTCCAGGTATAGGCCCTCATTCCGAGTTGTTCGCTCGGTATTTTTCATCGCATCGCAGTGAAAATCCGCTTAGTACGCATGCGCAATGTTCGCACTGCGACTGCGCCAAGTAACTTTACTATGAAGAAAGTAATTTTACTCACGGCTTTTTCATCGCTCCGGCGATCGTAATGTGATTGACAGGAAATGGGTGTTACTGGGCGGAAACACGGCGTTTCAGGGGCGTGTGGCTGAAAACGCTACCGTTTCCGGAAAAAACGCAGGAGTGGCCGGGGAAACGGTGGGAGTGCCTGGGCGAACGCTGGGTGTGTTTGTGACGTCAACCAGGAACGACAAGCACTGAACTGATCGCACAGGCAGAGTAAGTCTGAAGCTACTCTGAAACTGCTAAGTAGTTAGTAATCGCAATATTGCGAATACATCGGTCGCAATTTTAAGAAGCTAAGATTCACTCCCAGTAGGCGGCGGCTTAGCGTGTGTAACTCTGCTAAATTCGCCTTGCGACCGATCAACTCGGAATGAGGGCCATTATCTTCTTGAAGGTGCAAAATAAAAGAGAATTAAAGTCTGATTGGTTGCTATGGCCAACATCCCATTTTAAATTTAACACCCATCTTAGTAAATTGATCCCACAGGCGTGCACAGAAAATGAATAGCGGGTTTCGCACCGGACTTAACCCCCCCCCCCCCCTCCACAGCATTATAGTGTTCTCACACCTCCCCTGTCCTGGATGTAGACTGCTTACCTGATCCGCTCCTCTGGGCCGTCCAGGTGAGCAGTCTATATCCAGGACAGGGGAGGTGAGAGAACACTATAATGCTGTGGAGGGGGGGAAGTTCGGTGCGGAACCCGCCAGTCAGTCCCTGTGCACGCCTGTGAAGGCACATATGTGTTTGTAAAGGAAAGATTCCTAGTTTTTTTTAACACACCAAAAAAAAAAGAATTTCATGAGTATTATTAAGTATGGCATGTTTAGGACAAGCAAAGAAATTTAATTATAACTAAACAGTGCCTGTTGGCCACCCCATACAGAACCAACCATCATGGGCGAGGACGACCAGTAGGAACCTGAACAACAGCCAACCTTTACACTGCACCTTACGCCCGTTGATCCTACCCAGCCAACCCAGCAGCAGGATATGCCCCAAGCCTCAGTAAGCCCCCAATTGATCCCAACTCCACCCCAGCAACAAATGTCCGCAGACTTTTGGAACAGTTGGGCCACACAACAGGCCCAAAACACTGCCTACCTGAACACACACACACACACACAACACCTTGCCAGTCTGCCCCATCATCTTCCGCACATTAGTCGGAACTCGGGCAGACTGATTGTTCAGGTAGGCAGAATTGCTACATCAATGGAGCAAATCAGGGCGGACAACACGCAAATGCTTGCCAATTTAACGCGAATCATCGATGAGCAACAGCGGCAGCAACAAGCCCTAACACAAGTCATCCAGCACAATCAGGTAGTGAATGAAACTTTGTCTAGGATTGTGGCCAGCCACACTGCCACAAATAATCAGCTGAATGCCAGTATTCATAACCTGAGCCAAAGCATTACTCTGATGGCAGCACAACAAGTCAGCTCCAGCTCCGGAACGACTACCCCTAGCCAGACCCCAGTTACCTCCCCTGTTCGACGATCAAGCAGAACACGGGCCAGCGACCCGGGTCAAACCTCTGCACCCAGCACACACAAAAAAAAAATATGAATAATACATGAAATTTGTGTAACACAATATAATTGTTACTATTGTATTCTCAAAAATTCCTGTGTCCGTGTCAAACATTGTAAAACACGCTATGTGTGTATGGTTTAATGGGGTAATGAGTGACACTGTTTTTTTTAATTTCATATCCAAAAATGTACAGACCAGTATAAAGAACAAACTCTAACAAAGAAAACACACATTCACACCTACAATACATTTAAGCAAAGTGGTTAGTCAAGGTGAATTATAAAAAAATAATACTTACAGGTAAAATACCGCTGAATCACTTCTTGCCTTACCTGCCTCCCTACATCTGTACTCACACTGTCACCAGATGTTTCTAACTCCTCTGCTTGCTGACTGTTTTCTTCATCATCATGTGGCAGATGTTGTTTCAAACACAGATTATGGAGAAAACAGCAGCAGAACACAATCCGAGTCACCTTTGAGGGACTATACAACAAAAGCCCAGCAGATTTATCCAGACACCGAAACCGAGATTTCAGCACCCCAAAACATCTTTCTATCACATTCCGCGTAGACTTATGTGCATGATTGTAACTGTGTTCAGCAGGAGAATCAGGTTGGGACAATGGAGTAAGTAGCCAAGAGTAGCAGCCATAACCACCATCACCTGAAAAACAGATATAGGCAACATTAGTGCATGTGTATGATGAATAATAACCCTAAAAAACAATGGAGTTTGAAGTTAACACACATACACACAACACACTTGGAACATACCCAGCAGCCAGCCATCAGGCATTTGTCCGTCCTCAAATTTATCGAAGAGAGATGACTGACTGAGGATGAAGGAGTCATGGCAGCCGCCAGGGTAACCTGCAACCACACTCATAATTTTAAGATTTGCATCACAAACCACCTGGACATTAGTAGATTGGGCCAGATGTCGATTGGTATATATATATTGGCGGCCCCTAGGTGGTCTCAGCTCAATGTGTGTGCAATCTATGGCCCCCAGCACATTGGGCATGCCAGCAAGCTCATAGAAAGCTACCCTGACAGCATACCACTGCGACTCCTGGGTAGGGAAGCAGATAGAGGCATTTATATGGGGTTCCAAGACATCCAAAACCTGAGTGGACATTAATAAATCTAAGGTGAGTGTCATGATCTGTATTCAATACAATACTGTGTTCTAAGACCTAACAGAAGCAACACTTAGATATAGACGTGTATATATATTTCAACTCACCTGATTCAAATATTTTGAAAAGGTGGGCTGGGAGATACCAATGACGTCGCCTGTCACAGCCTGGAAGCTCCCAGTAGCCATAAAGTGCAACACAGCCAGGAGTTTGTGCAGGCCTGAGACAGAGCGAGAGCGTGCTGTCTCAGGGTCTAGTCCCAGTTTGACAAGGTCATACAGACGGAAAATGTTGGTTCTATTTAGGCGAAACATCTGGATGACCCTATCATCAGACAATGCGTTTAAGTTTAAACGTCCCCTAAAAAAACGTGGCTGGCGCAGCCTCAGCGGCACTTGTTCAACCTGCTGACCATGTTTACTTACCTGGCCCTGATTTATTGAAGAGTCATGGAGCACTCTCAGGTATTTCCCAGCAACCAAAAAATCGGTAGCACACACCACAGCCGCCATTTCAGAGTGAGAGATATTCAAAATGTGCCTTGGACCCTTTTATAGGGCCAAACATTCAGGTGTGACTAATGGATAATTGAATACACATGTAAACACGCTTCTCAAAAGCAGGTCTACTTTTTTTTAGGACTTTTTTACGAATTGTATTTTTTCACGACCGCAAATGCATTTTCACGGTAGACATTACAAATACGAATGGTTAGTAAATGACCGAGATTCAAACCTAAACATCCGCGTTTTGACTGATGGTGTATTCATTCGTATTTTTAAACATGAACTTCCACAAAAATACGAATGGCCTCATCACTGCCGTGATTTGAGTTTAGTAAATTCCCGAGATGACACTTTGAAGAAAAAACGGCATCTCGGTCAAAATCGGGACCTTAGTAAATATACCCCATAGCTCCCCTACACCACATCAGCAAGTATCAACAGTTTAAATGATTCCAGGACTAAGGGATTCACCTTTGCATGATAGGAAGGGACAGACAAAGGTTATAAGGTGATGTCTAGTATCCAGCTGTAGGGTATTTTAATGGTAACATTCCGGTGTTGGTTAGAGAAAGATTGCATGATCCTGCGTATAGTTATGTGCAGAAGTAGAATATAGATATAAACTGTATTTACTGTATATTATGTATGCTGAGGGAATCCAGAGGATACCACCCACAAGAGCAGTTGAGAAAGACATCGCCCACCATTTCAAATCAACCTATGACCTCTCCTGTAATGTAAAGGTGGATCTCAGTGTCCAATAGACAAAGGGATTACAGTGACCATTGTATTGTATATGGAAGTTGTGTATAAAAAGCCTGTTGTTGCCTGGCCGGGCAGAAGACTCTGAACGCTTTCTACCTGATAAGCGGACGACCGGCCGGGTTGCACAAGCGAACATTCTCACGTATGTACATTGACTCTAGCCATTATTCTGTTGTAGATTTATCTTGTTAGCCTGTAGTGTATAATTTGTACTGTTTTACCTTTTGAAATAACCCACTATGGCCTTAGAACCCTGTGGTTCAACTACATATCGGTGTTGTGTCCTCATTTCCCTGCTAGGGTTTAAAGCGTATTTAACTGTATAAGGTTTATAAGTATTGATAAGGTGAACGCACTGCGGGTACTTTATACCGTCAGCGCTACTTAAGGTTTAAGGTATAACATCATTGCAGTGCTTTGCTGCATAAAGGTTTAAAGTGTAACCATATTATTACATTGTATCACTAATAAGGTTTAAAGTTTATCAAGAGTGTGCGCGCGCTGTGCGTACTCTATACACCCAGCGCGGCGTGTGTACGCTAAGTACGCACGACGTACGGGACTCTGTATGCAAATAGCGTGCAAAGTGCGAAGCGTGTGTATTAAGTCTAGCGGCCGTAACGGCTCCATGGTAAAAGTGTGTTTAAAGGTATAGCTTTATGGTTTAAGATAATATCAACATTATCAATTGGGGGCATCGTCCAGTTTTTCCTCATACCCGCAGCCTAGCAGGTTTACGCAGACTTCATCTATCAGCAAAGGGCGGAAAGGTATCCCACGTAAGCCTTCTCCTGGTTGGTGGATACACTGAAAACCCTAAATTTAGTGCTGATTAGATGGCGTCTGCTCTGCATGGTTTGTAGGGATGCTGGTGGGATCCGAAAGGTAAATACACAAAGCTATTTTTAAAGTCTGTGAATTTCTGTTTGGCGCCAAATGCGCACACAATACAAGCATACACCTGTACTCTGCATATCTGATCATATTGTTGCAAAAAAAGGTTCAAATGAGTCATATTGTGTTTGATTCAGATTGGATTGCTTATCTGTTAAGTAGGGTAAAAGTACATTTAAAAGTTGCTGCAAAAGCCTTGATATAGTGTTTTTTTTTTTACTCAGGCCTAAAATAACTTCAGGGGCTTGCATGGTGTGTGATTTCTTTGTGACAAAGGAAGCCGCATGGTCTGTCCTCCATTTTGGACTAACCACATGGCTTGTCCACCATTTTCTGTAACCCTCATGGATGTGGAAGGGGGAGGAGCAGCGGCCATGTTGGGAAGGTCATTTTTCTAAATGGCTGATTTTCACTGCCCGGAATAATCAGCCCTCCTTGGTCAAAAAGAAATCACCATTTATGAGTTACCAATGCATTTATTTAACCCATGCCATAGTCAATTACAAATAGTTTCAGCTGGGCCTAGTGAAAAGTTAATAGTAAGATGAATATTTGATGTAAGAAGTACACACAGATAAAAAATAAAATAAAGAAAAAGTTGTTTTTCTCTAAGATTCAGTTAACTCTGCTTACTATAAGATAGCCATTGAAATGCAAATTAACCTGTGTAACTGCTTTTTCTTAGCAGTGAACAACCCTCTTGAACAGGCAGTCAAAAAGCACACAGCATTGATATGCAAATTAGAGACTTTAAAGGAAATGCATTCATTTCAGTAGGTGTGTACTGTGTGGGGGGTTCTATGAGAGTCAAGTTATATATATTATATAAATATATATAATAATATTATAATTATGTGTATATTTATATCAGTGTATGTTCTGCAAGATAGCTATCCAATCTGAATCATACCATTTGAATTATTGATGATTATTAGATTCATTTTGACCTGTGCTGAGAAATTTGTTATTTAGTTAAAACATAGACTAGATATTAAGGGAGTAAAACGTAAAAACACAAATACAGTCTGGCCTAGTTAAACAGGTTTATACAGAAAGATACTGTGTTGTGTTAAGTAAACGATTATAGATAGTATCGCTTACATTTATAGAAGTGTGGTATTTGTACTACTCCGGACGTACGGTCTTTGTACACGTGTCTTGGACAAAGTAAGTACGGGACTGCGTACGCAACATAAAGACGTACGCACGGTCGAATGTTTACACAATGTGCGTAAGGATACATCCGCTAAGTACAAATTACACAATAGCAGTGTTTAGTTTAGGCGCGAAACGGTAGCTATGCGGTAATAGCACAAATTGATCCGTTTCCAATATTTAGCTTAAAAACTTTTTTTACTGCATTACCTCTGGTACTAAGGCTGGTTTATCTGAATGAAAGTTAATTTTCTGTACAGAAAAACCAAAGTGTATATGAGTGAACGAGCGTGAGTGCAAACAATAAAGGTTTTGTGGACCCAGGGAATTCGGGATCCCGTAGGAGACCACACCAGGTGAGCGGACACTTGGTGGCGTGAGAGTGGCTTGCTCACGTTAACATTGATTAAAGTAGAAAGGAGCAAGGTAGTAGATATCGCAGACTAAAGGTCAGCAAAGGTTTAGAGTACCGCAGACCAAAGGTCAGTGAGGTTTTTGTTTAGATACCGCAGCCCAGGTGGTTGGCGAAGAACCCAAAGAGGCCCGTTCAGATACGCTCCGGCTAAGGTTTCGCAGCCTGAAAAACGATTCTATTGGTCGTACGGCGGATAAGTAACAGTTACCTATACTCTGTGCGATTGGACCGCGCGTTCGTGGGTGCAATACTTAGCTCAACGTGATACCCTTTTTAATAGCTTTGCGTAAAATCGCAGGATCATTAGCGCTGGGTGTAGCATACACAAGCGTGATTTGTGTCAAAAGTTTTTTTGTTTTAAAGGGAGTTTCACTGGTCACTCAGGAAATCTCCAACAACCAATATTTACTGGAAAGGGTAAGTCACTCCCAGATACTTTCAGTGAATAGAGGTTACACAGGGGCCCTAGGTTGGGTACATTGCCTGCGCTATCAACAGTGTATGGTAGTATTGGCCAACGTGGGCGTGAGTGGGTGAGAGCACTCGTTGAACTTTCACCGTTGCCTTATATTGAGTATTTTGTTTTTTTGTAGGAATTAGCTGAGAAGGCAATACCTGCAAAATATGGGGGCCAGTTGATCAAGTAAGGTTGATGTTCCGCGGCCCAGAGGGTCAGCGAGGTACATAATGTGTGAGAAGTACGGATCACACACAGAGGTTTTATGCAATGAATGGGAACGTATGACTGCGGAAGATAGGGAACCATTCCCTAAGGTAGGCAGTTTTGAACCAGAGGTGTTGCAGAATTTAAGGGTTAGGATATGTCTGATAAAGTCCCAAAAGAAAAGGGTGAGACACACAAACTGTTTAAATTTATGGCAGCAAGAGGGCGATATGCAAGAGAAATTAACATATGCAACCGGTTCCAAACCTAGCGGGAATGAGAACACAAACACACCATTGTCGACACAGGTCGAAGGGGAACAGAAGGCTACAGTCAATGATACATCCGTAAATGATAGTAATATGAAAGAGCAATGTATTAACCCTAACTTTTGCAAAATGTATCCTGTTTTGAAGTCTCTCCAAATTTTTAGGTCACAGGAAGATGAAGGATTCAGCCTAATCGCAACTCTCCTCCAAGCAGTCACTTTGCAGGACACTTAGGTGGGGCCTGTCCAACCAGGTAGCGCAGTAATAATATTCCCTAATGAAAGAACTGGTGAGGTCACAGCTACCGGTAAGTATGAGACATTTCATTGCACAGAAACAACAACACCACACAGTAAACAGATTAGGAACGGAATGGTAGGATTACACCCTGTTTTGGAAATAGTAACTCCCAATGGGGGAACCGATAGACAGGAAGTAGTCCTCACCAGGAATAATGCACTGTATTGTCCGTGGCCCAGACATGAGCTGTGATCAATCATTTCAGAATTCCCCGACCCTCAGAAGCATTTAGCCAAATGTCAGAAATTTATCAGAGATCTGGGTAATGTGTATGAACCGACAAACCAACATTGGCGAAGCCTGACCAAGGTGAAACGCGTAGAGTGCAGAACACATCGATCCCTCACAACGCCGTTTAGCGCTAAGAGCGGCGTGTAAGGGTATCCGCCGGCGGACTCCGTACCAGATCCATCTTTGGGACACCATATGCACGGACATCATACACTTTAACTGCTGTGGAGAGACCCTATAAGGTATTGACAGTTGCTACTGTAAGACTTACGGAATTATCCCTGCGATCCTAATTGACCTATGACTGTGCACAATTCTCAGTCCCCCTTTTTGGAATCATCAGATATGGGACATTGATCTAGATAAATATTCTTGAAGATCACCCGATGTGGATTTCCCAATAAATATTGGGATTAAAATAATATAGGAGAGGAAATAAGTCGCTACACAGTGCCTTTCTCCCCTTTTCTTGTTGTGGTAGTTACCATATAAAGTGTGTATATCCACTAGTACTGTATCCTGTGGTATTCTGCCCACTATTACACACAATAATACATGTTGCTTGTAGTCTGTCTTTGTTGATGTTTACCGGTAATAGGTTGTTCACATATAGTTATTTTTAATGCATGATTCATACCAATATTTTATTTAATAAAACTTTCATTGGACAATCAAAGCTTTTTAGTTTCCATTATCCTTTTTTGCGCTGGGGACACTCTGTTTTTTATTCCTTGAATTTATTAGTGAAGCTAGGTAGTGGCTTCACTCCTTTCAGCAGCAATTCTGGATTAACTTGCCTTCTTTAGCGCAGTGTCACTACCCCTTTTCTGTTTGTATATAAACCAACATTGGCGGACATTTTTGAAAGCCTGCCTACCCCCTAATATTGACACCCTAAAATTAATCACTGATTGTAGATTAGAATTGGATAGTCCTATGACTGACAGAAACAATCAGGAAAATATAGAACGAATTAACAGACAACTAGAGTTGTATTTCCCCACAACTGCTAAATGGAGGAAAATTTTCTCCATAAAGCAGAGGGAAAACGAAATGGCATCTGAATATTTCCATCGGGCCCTACACATAATGGATAGATACATAGGGGTATTGGATGCAGGGAATGATAAAATTACAGAGAGGTGGTTGTCTCTGCGGTGATGGATGGACTCGATAAAACAGTGAGGGACAGAGTACAAACCTCTTTGCCTGGTTGGAGAGGGGTCACAGTAGCTTGCCTTAGAGAGTGCGCAACTGAACACCATAGGAATATTGCTAGGCGTAGAAAACTGCGAGAGGAGAGGCTGAGGATTGAAAGTATGCAGGCTCTTACACCAAAGTCTCATCAGCCCAAACCCCAAAACCCTAGTAGTAACAAAAGACCTAAGATATGTTACATTTGTAAAAATGAAGGACTTTTGCTAGAAATTGTAGGAGTAGTAGAGCACATAGCCAATATAGACCCCTAGATTGAATAAATTAGCCACGTTATTAAACACATAGACAGGATCAAGGGACATATAGTAAGGAATCACGATACAGTATAGAAAAACACAGATTCGGTTAATGGGAAAAAATAGGATTTTGGTACTCACCGTTAAATCCTTTTCTCCTAGTCCGTAGAGGATGCTGGGGACTAAAAAAAGGACCATGGGGCATAGACGGGATCCGCAGGAACTTAGGCACACTAAAAGACTTAAGACTGGGTGTGAACTGGCTCCTCCCCCTATGCCCCTCCTCCAGACCTCAGTTATAGGAACTGTGCCCAGGAGAGATGGACATTACAAGGAAAGAATTTTGTCTTAACTAAGGGCTACCAAATAACCAGCCCACACCATAAACATACCATACAAACGGAATGACACCAAACCAGATAACAGTATGCATAAAACTCCAGCAACCAGCTGCAACAAACCAATACACAAGTCGTGTATAAACTAACTTAACCAGTAAGAAAATAGATAATGCAAGTAATAGTCCGCACTGGGACGGGCGCCCAGCATCCTCTACGGACTAGGAGAAAAGGATTTAACGGTGAGTACCAAAATCTTATTTTCTCTTACGTCCTAGAGGATGCTGGGGACTCCAGAAGGACCATGGGGATTATACTAAAGCTCCAGAACGGGCGGGAGAGTGCGGACGACTCTGTAGCACCGATTGAGCAAACGCCAGGTCCTCATCGGCCAGAGTATCGAACTTATAGAATTTAGCAAACGTGTTCGAACCCGACAAAGTAGCTGCCCGGCAAAGCTGAAGTGCCGAAACACCGCGGGCTGCCGCCCAAGATGAACCCACCTTTCTGGTAGAGTGGGCTTTAACCACTTTCGGCACCGGCAACCCCACCGAGGAATGAGCCTGTTGGATCGTATTACAAATCCAGCGAGCAATAGTCTGTTTTGACGCGGGATGACCAACCTTGTTTGCCGCATACAAAACAAACAACGCTTCAGTTTTTCTAGTAACAGCTGTCCTAGAAACGTAAACCTTTAGCGCTCTTACAACATCCAGAGATTTTGGAATTGCCACTACATCCGAAGCTACCGGAAACGACAATAGGCTGGTTAATGTGAAATGACGAAACCACCTTTGGTAGAAATTGTGGACGAGTCCTCAATTCCGCTCTATCCGCATGAAAAATCAAGTACGGACTCTTATGCGATAAAGCCGCTAATTCCGAAACTCGTCTGGCAGATGCCAGTGCCAAAAGCATAACCACCTTCCAAGTGAGAAATTTTAATTCAACCTTCCGCAAAGGTTCAAACCAGGAGGACATGAGGAATCCATCGGTAACAGAGTGAAAAGGACCCTAATTTGCACACCTTAATTAGGTAGTGAGGTGCTACTCTGCTTGAGACTTAGTAAAGTGTACAAAGAGGAAAAGTAGCAGGTGCACAATCTCACACTAGCTCTACCTGTAGTAACCAGAGGCATTTAGCATATTCCTGGCCAGGGCTATGAGCTTACACACCGCATCAAGGTAGCCTCTCATTGGGTAAGTCCCGAACACTAACTATAGGGGTTCAGGTCCGGGGGGCAGGACACCCCAGAGCCACCCAGCCAGACAACCCCAGGGCATCGCAGGAGTGATAAAATTATAGGGTTAAAGTGATAGGAGCAGCTGTTGCTGCATGTGTGAATAATGTGAGCAGTAAAAGAAAATTATGTGAAGGTGTTACATATATATAAAACAAACTAAGTGCCATGGAGTGATGACATAATGTTAAATTGCGATGCCCCAGAGACACCCAGCTACGGGTTACTACAGGTAGAGCTAGTGTGAGATTGTGCACCTGCTACTTTTCCTCTTTGTACACTTTACTAAGTCTCAAGCAGAGTAGCACCTCACTACCTAATTAAGGTGTGCAAATTAGGGCCCTTTTCCCTCTGTTACCGATGTATTCATACATTTTTGTAGGTAGGAGACGCCTTCATCCTAATTTAGCACCCTGCCCCACCCACCCCTCTGATTTTAAATAGTCTAACACTCTAGCCTTTACATTTGGAATGAGCACACTGTGGTAAGACTCCTACATTTTGTTTAATATGGCAGTCCATAATGGGGGGAATTCTCTGGGGTGCGGGGCTCCCTGTGCCTGCCGTAGCTGGGTGTCTCTGGGGCATCGCAATTTAACATTATGTCATCACTCCATGGCACTTAGTTTGTTTTATATATATGTAACACCTTCACATAAGGTGTAACACCTAGAGATGAGCGCCTGAAATTTTTCGGGTTTTGTGTTTTGGTTTTGGGTTCGGTTCCGCGGCCGTGTTTTGGGTTCGACCGCGTTTTGGCAAAACCTCACCGAATTTTTTTTGTCGGATTCGGGTGTGTTTTGGATTCGGGTGTTTTTTTTAAAAAACACTAAAAAACAGCTTAAATCATAGAATTTGGGGGTCATTTTGATCCCATATTATTATTAACCTCAAAAACCATAATTTCCACTCATTTTCAGTCTATTCTGAATACCTCACACCTCACAATATTATTTTTAGTCCTAAAATTTGCACCAAGGTCGCTGGATGACTAAGCTAAGCGACACTAGTGGCCGACACAAACACCTGGCCCATCTAGGAGTGGCACTGCAGTGTCACGCAGGATGTCCCTTCAAAAAACCCTCCCCAATCAGCACATGACGCAAAGAAAAAAAGAGGCGCAATGAGGTAGCTGACTGTGTGAGTAAGATAAGCGACCCTAGTGGCCGACACAAACACCGGGCCCATTTAGGAGTGGCACTGCAGTGTCACGCAGGATGTCCCTTCCAAAAAACCCTCCCCAATCAGCACATGACGCAAAGAAAAAAAGAGGCGCAATGAGGTAGCTGACTGTGTGAGTAAGATTAGCGACCCTAGTGGCCGACACAAACACCGGGCCCATTTAGGAGTGGCACTGCAGTGTCACGCAGGATGTCCCTTCCAAAAAACCCTCCCCAATCAGCACATGACGCAAAGAAAAAAAGAGGCGCAATGAGGTAGCTGACTGTGTGAGTAAGATTAGCGACCCTAGTGGCCGACACAAACACCGGGCCCATTTAGGAGTGGCACTGCAGTGTCACGCAGGATGTCCCTTCCAAAAAACCCTCCCCAATCAGCACATGACGCAAAGAAAAAAAGAGGCGCAATGAGGTAGCTGACTGTGTGAGTAAGATTAGCGACCCTAGTGGCCGACACAAACACCGGGCCCATTTAGGAGTGGCACTGCAGTGTCACGCAGGATGTCCCTTCCAAAAAACCCTCCCCAATCAGCACATGACGCAAAGAAAAAAAGAGGCGCAATGAGGTAGCTGACTGTGTGAGTAAGATTAGCGACCCTAGTGGCCGACACAAACACCGGGCCCATTTAGGAGTGGCACTGCAGTGTCACGCAGGATGTCCCTTCCAAAAAACCCTCCCCAATCAGCACATGACGCAAAGAAAAAAAGAGGCGCAATGAGGTAGCTGACTGTGTGAGTAAGATTAGCGACCCTAGTGGCCGACACAAACACCGGGCCCATTTAGGAGTGGCACTGCAGTGTCACGCAGGATGTCCCTTCCAAAAAACCCTCCCCAATCAGCACATGACGCAAAGAAAAAAAGAGGCGCAATGAGGTAGCTGACTGTGTGAGTAAGATTAGCGACCCTAGTGGCCGACACAAACACCGGGCCCATTTAGGAGTGGCACTGCAGTGTCACGCAGGATGTCCCTTCCAAAAAACCCTCCCCAAACAGCACATGACGCAAAGAAAAATAAAAGAAAAAAGAGGTGCAAGATGGAATTGTCCTTGGGCCCTCCCACCCACCCTTATGTTGTATAAACAAAACAGGACATGCACACTTTAACCAACCCATCATTTCAGTGACAGGGTCTGCCACACGACTGTGACTGATATGACGGGTTGGTTTGGACCCCCCCCAAAAAAGAAGCAATTAATCTCTCCTTGCACAAACTGGCTCTACAGAGGCAAGATGTCCACCTCATCATCACCCTCCGATATATCACCGTGTACATCCCCCTCCTCACAGATTATCAATTCGTCCCCACTGGAATCCACCATCTCAGCTCCCTGTGTACTTTGTGGAGGCAATTGCTGCTGGTCAATGTCTCCGCGGAGGAATTGATTATAATTCATTTCAATGAACATCATCTTCTCCACATTTTCTGGATGTAACCTCGTACGCCGATTGCTGACAAGGTGAGCGGCGGCACTAAACACTCTTTCGGAGTACACACTTGTGGGAGGGCAACTTAGGTAGAATAAAGCCAGTTTGTGCAATGGCTGCTAATATAGACTGGTTGATAAAGAGATGTAGTAGTATGTATGTATGTATGAAGAAGAAAGAAAAAAAAACCACGGGTAGGTGGTATACAATTATGGACGGACTGCCGAGTGCCGACACAGAGGTAGCCACAGCCGTGAACTACCGTACTGTACTGTGTCTGCTGCTAATATAGACTGGTTGATAAAGAGATGTCGTAGTATGTATGTATAAAGAAGAAAGAAAAAAAAACCACGGTTAGGTGGTATACAATTATGGACGGACTGCCGAGTGCCGACACAGAGGTAGCCACAGCCGTGAACTACCGTACTGTACTGTGTCTGCTGCTAATATAGACTGGTTGATAAAGAGATGTAGTAGTATGTATGTATAAAGAAGAAAGAAAAAAAAACCACGGGTAGGTGGTATACAATTATGGATGGACTGCCGAGTGCCGACACAGAGGTAGCTACAGCCGTGAACTACCGTACTGTGTCTGCTGCGACTGGATGATAAATAATGATATAAAAAATATATATATATCACTACTGCAGCCGGACAGGTATATATATTATATAATGACGGACCTGCTGGACACTGTCTGTCAGCAGAATGAGTTTTTTATAGAATAAAAAAAAAAACACCACACAAGTGAAGTCACACGACGAGTGTTTAACTTTTTCAGGCAATCACAATATAGTATACTACTAACTATACTGGTGGTCAGTGTGGTCAGGTCACTGGTCAGTCACACTGGCAGTGGCACTCCTGCAGCAAAAGTGTGCACTGTTTAATTTTAATATAATATGTACTCCTGGCTCCTGCTATAACCTATAACTGGCACTGCAGTGCTCCCCAGTCTCCCCCACAATTATAAGCTGTGTGAGCTGAGCACAGTCAGATATATAATATATACATAGATGATGCAGCACACTGGGCTGAGCAGTGCACACAGATATGGTATGTGACTGTCTTGTACTCCTGGCTCCTGCTATAACCTATAACTGGCACTGCAGTGCTCCCCAGTCTCCCCCACAATTATAAGCTGTGTGAGCTGAGCACAGTCAGATATATAATATATACATAGATGATGCAGGCATGCAGCACACTGGGCTGAGCAGTGCACACAGATATGGTATGTGACTGAGTCACTGTGTGTACCGTTTTTTTCAGGCAGAGAACGGATATATTAAATAAAACAACTGCACTGCTGGTGGTCACTGTGGTCAGTCACTAAACTCTGCACTCTCTTCTACAGTATCAGCCTCAGGTCAATCTCTCTCTCTCTCTCCTAATCTAAATGGAGAGGACGCCAGCCACGTCCTCTCCCTATCAATCTCAATGCACGTGTGAAAATGGCGGCGACGCGCGGCTCCTTATATAGAATCCGAGTCTCGCGAGAATCCGACAGCGTCATGATGACGTTCGGGCGCGCTCGGGTTAACCGAGCAAGGCGGGAAGATCCGAGTCGCTCGGACCCGTGAAAAAAAACATGAAGTTCGTGCGGGTTCGGATTCAGAGAAACCGAACCCGCTCATCTCTAGTAACACCTTCACATAATTTTAACTATAGGGGTTCAGGTCCGGGGGGCAGGACACCCCAGAGCCACCCAGCCAGACAACCCCAGGGCATCGCAGGAGTGATAAAATTATAGGGTTAAAGTGATAGGAGCAGCTGTTGCTGCATGTGTGAATAATGTGAGCAGTAAAAGAAAATTATGTGAAGGTGTTACATATATATAAAACAAACTAAGTGCCATGGAGTGATGACATAATGTTAAATTGCGATGTCCCAGAGACACCCAGCTACGGGTTACTACAGGTAGAGCTAGTGTGAGATTGTGCACCTGCTACTTTTCCTCTTTGTACACTTTACTAAGTCTCAAGCAGAGTAGCACCTCACTACCTAATTAAGGTGTGCAAATTAGGGCCCTTTTCCCTCTGTTACCGATGTCTTCATACATTTTTGAAGGTAGGAGACGCCTTCATCCTAATTTAGCACCCTGCCCCACCCACCCCTCTGATTTTAAATAGTCTAACACTCTAGCCTTTACATTTGGAATGAGCACACTGTGGTAAGACTCCTACATTTTGTTTAATATGGCAGTCCATAATGGGGGGAATTCTCTGGGGTGCTGGGCTCCCTGTGCCTGCCGTAGCTGGGTGTCTCTGGGGCATCGCAATTTAACATTATGTCATCACTCCATGGCACTTAGTTTGTTTTATATATATGTAACACCTTCACATAATTTTCTTTTACTGCTCACATTATTCACACAAGCAGCAACAGCTGCTCCTATCACTTTAACCCTATAATTTTATCACTCCTGCGATGCCCTGGGGTTGTCTGGCTGGGTGGCTCTGGGGTGTCCTGCCCCCCGGACCTGAACCCCTATAGTTAGTGTTAGGGACTTACCCAATGAGAGGCTACCTTGATGCGGTGGGTAAGCTCATAGCCCTGGCCAGGAATATGCTAAATGCCTCTGGTTACTACAGGTAGAGCTAGTGTGAGATTGTGCACCTGCTACTTTTCCTCTTTGTACACTTTACTAAGTCTCAAGCAGAGTAGCACCTCACTACCTAATTAAGGTGTGCAAATTAGGGCCCTTTTCCCTTTGTTACCGATGTATTCATACATTTTTGAAGGTAGGAGACGCCTTCATCCTAATTTAGCACCCTGCCCCACCCACCCCTCTGATTTTAAATAGTCTAACACTCTAGCCTTTACATTTGGAATGAGCACACTGTGGTAAGACTCCTACATTTTGTTTAATATGGCAGTCCATAATGGGGGGAATTCTCTGGGGTGCGGGGCTCCCTGTGCCTGCCGTAGCTGGGTGTCTCTGGGGCATCGCAATTTAACATTATGTCATCACTCCATGGCACTTAGTTTGTTTTATATATATGTAACACCTTCACATAATTTTCTTTTACTGCTCACATTATTCACACAAGCAGCAACAGCTGCTCCTATCACTTTAACCCTATAATTTTATTACTCCTGCGATGCCCTGGGGTTGTCTGGCTGGGTGGCTCTGGGGTGTCCTGCCCCCCGGACCTGAACCCCTATAGTTAGTGTTAGGGACTTACCCAATGAGAGGCTACCTTGATGCGGTGGGTAAGCTCATAGCCCTGGCCAGGAATATGCTAAATGCCTCTGGTTACTACAGGTAGAGCTAGTGTGAGATTGTGCACCTGCTACTTTTCCTCTTTGTACACTTTACTAAGTCTCAAGCAGAGTAGCACCTCACTACCTAATTAAGGTGTGCAAATTAGGGCCCTTTTCCCTTTGTTACCGATGTATTCATACATTTTTGAAGGTAGGAGACGCCTTCATCCTAATTTAGCACCCTGCCCCACCCACCCCTCTGATTTTAAATAGTCTAACACTCTAGCCTTTACATTTGGAATGAGCACACTGTGGTAAGACTCCTACATTTTGTTTAATATGGCAGTCCATAATGGGGGGAATTCTCTGGGGTGCGGGGCTCCCTGTGCCTGCCGTAGCTGGGTGTCTCTGGGGCATCGCAATTTAACATTATGTCATCACTCCATGGCACTTAGTTTGTTTTATATATATGTAACACCTTCACATAATTTTCTTTTACTGCTCACATTATTCACACATGCAGCAACAGCTGCTCCTATCACTTTAACCCTATAATTTTATTACTCCTGCGATGCCCTGGGGTTGTCTGGCTGGGTGGCTCTGGGGTGTCCTGCCCCCCGGACCTGAACCCCTATAGTTAGTGTTAGGGACTTACCCAATGAGAGGCTACCTTGATGCGGTGGGTAAGCTCATAGCCCTGGCCAGGAATATGCTAAATGCCTCTGGTTACTACAGGTAGAGCTAGTGTGAGATTGTGCACCTGCTACTTTTCCTCTTTGGACATGAGGAATCGCAAGACAACCTCAAGGTCCCACGGCGCTACAGGCGGTACAAACGGTGGATTGATATGCATGACACCCTTCACAAAAGTCTGCACCTCTGGGATGGTAGCTAACTCTCTTTGAAAGAAAATAGACAAAGCTGAAATTTGCACCTTGACGGAACCCAACTTCAGGCCTGAATCTACACCCGCCTGTAAAAAGTGGAGAAAACGACCCAAGCGAAAAACCTCCACAGGGACCTTTTTAACCTCACACCAGGAAACATATTTCCTCCAGATACGGTGATAATGTTTCGCCATAACCTCCTTCCGAGCCTTAATGAGAGTTGGGAAGACCTCGCTGGGAATCCCCTTACGAGCTAAGATCTGGCGCTCAACCTCCATGCCGTCAAACACAGCCGCGGTAAGTCCGGAAACACGCATGGACCCTGTAACAACAGATCCTCCCTTAGAGGAAGCGGCCAAGGATCCTCCACCAGCAAGTCCTGAAGATTCGGGTACCAGGCCCTTCTTGGCCAGTCTGGAACGACGAGAATTGCCTGAACTCTTGCTCGACGAATGATCCCCAGCACCCTTGGAATGAGAGGAAGAGGAGGGAACCCATACACCGACTGGAAGACCCACGGAGACACCAGGGCGTCCACTGCTGTGGCCTGTGGGTCCCTTGACCTGGAACAATACCTCGGGAGCTTCTTGTTGAGCCGAGACGCCATCATGTCTATCATCGGAATTCCCCAGCGTCCTGTCATTTCTGCAAAAACCTCTTGGTGCAGGGCCCACTCTCCCGGATGAAGGTCGTGCCTGCTGAGAAAATCCGCTTTCCAGTTATCCACCCCTGGTAGGAAAACCGCTGACAGTGCGCTGAGGTGTTGTTCCGCCCAGCGAAGTATCTTTGTTGCCTCTGCCATTGCCGCTCTGCTCCTTGTCCCGCCTTGCCGGTTTATATGGGCCACCGCTGTGATGTTGTCTGACTGTACCAGGACCGGATGACCCCGAAGAAGACTACTTGCTTGGAGCAGGCTGTTGTAAATGGCTCTTAACTCTAGAACATTTATGTGGAGACAGGCTTCCTGGGGCGACCATTTTCCCTGGAAATTTCTTCCTTGGGTGACTGCGCCCCAGCCCCGGAGACTTGCATCTGTTGTCAGAAGTACCCACTCCTGGATACCGAATCGGCGTCCCCCCAGGAGGTGATTCACTTGTAGCCACCACAGGAGAGAGATTCTGGCTCTGGGAGACAGACTGATCTTCTGGTGAATGTGTAGATGAGACCCTGACCATTTGCTCAGCAAGTCCCACTGAAAAAAACGTGCGTGAAATCTGCCGTACGGAATGGCTTCGTACGCCGCAACCATCTTTCCCAGAACCCGAGTACAATGATGTACCGACACACTTGACGGCTTCAGAAGTTCCCTGACCATCAACAGCAATTCCCGACCCTTTTCTTCTGGAAGGAATACCTTCTGTAACTCCGTATCCAGAATCATGCCCAGAAACGTAAGTCGAGTGGTCAGAATCAACTGGGATTTTGGCAAATTGAGGACCCAACCGTGTTGTCGCAGGACCGATAGAGACAACTCCACACTCTTCAGCAATTGTTCCTTGGACCGTGCCTTTATCAGGAGATCATCCAAGTACAGGATAATTGAAACCCCTTGTTTGCGAAGCAGCACCATCATTTCCGCCATGACCTTGGTGAAAATCCTCGGAGCCGTGGAAAGCCCAAACGGCAACGTCTGAAATTGGTAATGAGAATCCTGTATCGCAAACCTGAGGAAAGCCTGATGCTGAGGATATATCGGGACATGTAAGTAGGCATCCTTTATGTCGACTGACGCCATAAAATCCCCCCCTTCCAGGCTGGCGATGACAGCTCGAAGGGTTTCCATCTTGAACTTGAAAACTTTCAAGTATGGATTGAGGGGTTTTAAATTTAGAATTGGTCTGACCGAACCGTCCAGTTTCGGTACCACAAAGAGGCTCGAGTAGAACCCCTCCCCCCTCTGAGATGAGGGAACGGGAACAATGACCCTCTGCAGACAGAGTTTTTGAATCGCTGTTAGCACTACCTCCCTGTCCGGAAGCCCAATTGGTAATGCCGAAATGAAGAACCGGTGAGGGGGCATCTCCTGAAACTCTAGTTTGTATCCCTGAGACACGATCTCTAGTATCCAGGGATCCAGGCCTGATCGAAACCAGACCTGACTGAAACTTTGTAGACGGCCCCCCACCGGTTCGGACTCCCCCAGGGAAGCCCCAGCGTCATGCGGTGGCCTTGGTAGCAGCAAGGGAGGACTTTTGGTCCTGGATACTTGAACCTGCAGAAGGTTTCCTTCCCCTCCCTCTACCTTTAGAAGCGAGGAAGGATGAGCCTTTTCCACGCCTGTATTTGTTGTGACGAAAGGACTGCATCTGATGATGTGGTGCCTTTTTCTGTTGTGTGGGAACATAAGGAAGAAAAGAGGACTTACCCGCAGTCGCGGTCGAGACCAGGTCAGCCAAGCCGTCCCCGAATAAGACAGTACCTTTGAAGGGTAGCGCTTCCATATTTTTCTTGGAGTCGGCGTTCCATTGATGGATCCACAGGGCCCTCCTGGCTGATATCGACATGGCATTGGTTCTTGAACCCAAGAGACAGATGTCCCTCGCCGCATCCTTTATGTAATCTGCAGCGTCCTTAATATAACCAAGAGTTAGCAGCACATTATCTTTATCCAGAGTATCTATATAATTTGCTAAATTATCAGCCCATTTAGCAATGGCACTACTCACCCATACTGACGCCACAGCAGGTCTGAGCAATGCACCCGAATTAGCGAAAATGGACTTCAGAGACGTCTCCAGCTTGCGATCCGCCGGATCTTTGAGAGCTGCCGTCTCGGGAGACGGAAGCGCCACTTTTTTAGACAAACGAGATAAAGCTTTGTCAACAGACGGGGATGTCTCCCATTTTTCCCTGTCCTCAGAGGGAAAGGGATACGCCATGTAAATTCTCTTGGGAATCTGCCATTTCTTATCCGGCGACTCCCAAGCCTTTTCACAAAGAGTATTCATTTCATGAGAGGGGGGAAATTTTACCTCAGGTTTTTTACCCTTGAACAAGCAAATCCTTGTTTCTTGTACCGCCGGTTCATCAGAAATGTGTAAAACGTCCTTTATAGCCACAATCATGTACTGAATACTCTTAACTAAGCGTGGATGTAACGCTGCCTCAGTGAAATCGGAATCAGAGTCCGTGTCGGTATCAGTATCCCCCACCTGATTAAACGGTCGCTTTTGGGACCCAGATGGGGTTGAACCTGAGACAAAGCCTCTTCCATGGACCGTCTCCACACCTGGGTCTGCTCCTCAGACTTATCTAACCGCTTGGACAAAGAAGTTACACTCGAGTTTAACGCACTGAGCAATGTCATCAACTCTGGTGCCGGCTGCGTCGACATTCCCAAGTCTAGTCCTGTATCCACTCCCCCAATAACCTCCTCCGGTGAATAGGCTTCCGCCTCAGACATGTCGACACACAGTACCGACACAACACAACACCCAGAATGTCCCTGTTAGGTTACAGGCCTACAAGAGATTCCAGATAGAGGACACAGAGGGAAAATGCCAGCCCACACCCCAGCGCTCATATATCGTAAAAACGATATATGCACCAGCGCTGTCTATTCTAAAAAGCACCAACCACTGCTGACCCTCAGTAAAACAGCCCCCCGTTAACTTTTACCACCATGGAAGCTTGGAGGTCCCGCAGCATCTCACTCCGTCCTCGTGGAGCAGAGAAAATGGCGCCGGTGAGCTGCGGACCGAAGCTCCGCCCCCTTCCCGGCGCGCTCCGGCCCGCCAAATTCAAAATGTAAGAAAATGCCGGCGGGGGTCTGCGATGAGTGCCGAGGCCCTCAGAATCCATATGCCGCCCCAAAACTTCAGTTGCATGCTGCCCAGGGCGCCCCCCCCCCAGCGCCCTGCACCCAGTAAATACCGTTGGTGAAGTGTGTGGGAGCATGGAGCACAGCGTGACCGCTGTGCTGTACCTTGTCACTGAAGTCTTCTGCCGTCCTGATGTCTTCTGTTCTTCTCATACTCACCCGACTTCTTTCTTCTGGCTTCAGTGAGGGGATGGACGGCGTGGCTCCGGGAACAAGCAGCTAGGCGCACCAAGTGATCGAACCCTCTGCAGCTAATGGTGTGCAGTAGCCGAGAAGCAGAGCCTTGGAACTCACAGAAGTAGGTCCTGCTTCTCTCCCCTCACTCCCACGCTGCAGGGAGCCTGTAGCCAGCAGGTCTCCCTGAAAATAAAAAACCTAACAAAAGTCTTTTCTAGAGAAACTCAGTAGAGCTCCCCTAGTGTGTGACCCATCACTCCTGGGCACAAAGTGTAACTGAGGTCTGGAGGAGGGGCATAGGGGGAGGAGCCAGTTCACACCCAGTCTTAAGTCTTTTAGTGTGCCTAAGTTCCTGCGGATCCCGTCTATGCCCCATGGTCCTTTTGGAGTCCCCAGCATCCTCTAGGACGTAAGAGAAACAGAATAAATGCAACTTTACCCTTTTGACATAATTTACGGAGATTAGAAGGAGGATTCTAAACTTCTGCTTCTCTCTCTCCAGCAGAAGTGACCTCTAAGTAATTTAACAGGAGTTTTGTTAGAGACGGTATACATATAGAGTGCTCCCACCCAGGAAGCACAAAATGTTAAAATACCCACGAAGACTAATATTGCATTTCACTGTTTTAGAAGCATGTCCATCACAGGTAGAGGAAATTATCTCAAAGATACCAGGTTCCCTATGAACTTAGAATGGACAAGACACTGGATTGATGGCTGGGATAGTCCCAGTAGAGATATAACACACACAGAATTTTTTTTTAAGGGAACAGACTGATTAGAGAATCATTCCCCGTAGTGCCCAATCCAGATGTCAAACTTTGTAAAATCTTCTTTGTTACTAAACTGTGTGATTTGTCTTCAAAGTTTCCTCTTCATCTCTGACGTTCACCGACAGAATTACAGCTCAAACGTCACATGTCTACTCGGTCTTTTCAGAGGTCTGCCCAAACCCAGTGTATCTCACCAGCATTACTCTGCCTGGCCATGCACAAAGGGTGGAGAGTGGAAATACTGGTGAAGGGATACTGTGCATAGATACCGATAGACATGATGATGTGACAGCCTGATGGTAAACGCAAATCTGACAAATTTTATTATTTTCTCTCTCTTTTTCACTTTCCACGGATGGTTCACTTCACACAACTGATAATACACAACAGTTAATCACATTGTAATGCAAGATTTATGTTTCCTACAGAAAGGTTGCTGACTCGGAGAGAACATCGTATCACTGGAGTGTCTGTTCCGGGAAGGCTGAGAGGCAGGACTGATGTCATGGCACCTGAGCGCGGAGAACAACAAGACCAGAGGCGGTTGTCGCACCAGTTTTCTTTTTCCTTTTTATTATTTTCTCCATCTCCCATTACCCTCCTTTCCTCCCCCTTCTTGTTCCCTTTTCTCTCCTCTTAACAAGATGGACTTACCCCAAGAGACTGCATTCCGGGTTTTCCTGGTAATCCTGTTGTAGACAAGAACAGTCTGTTTCAGGGAGAGTACCAGAGAGGTCGAGAAAGGATCTGGAATGGGTTCTGATGGCAAGGACGGATTTGTAGAATTCCAAGAGCAACACATCCATCGAGCAAAGGCGAGTATCAGAAAACGATCTGGTAATCAGGAAACTAGGAGGCACTGTGAAGGGTTATTGGCTGAGGAAGAATGCATTTGTAGGAATTGTGAAAACATAGTTGAGGATGGGTGCATACAGAGATGTCAGTCCAGCCTTAATATCAACATGGACCGGCATCCATTGAGTGATTACCACTCACTAGTGGGTAAGGTCTTAAACCAGACAGAATGCTGGGTGTGCTCACAAGTACCTCAAGGTCAGAGCAAGTCAGGATTAGTACCATACCCTTTAGCAGTAGATGAGGTACTCGAATTACCGGGTGGGAGACCGGTGGACAAGAAATTTTATATTTCTAGGCCCCCTAGTTTGAAGCTCCACCAGTACCATGTAGATAGATCCTTAGTATGTTTCAACATTTCCAATTCCCGAAAGCCGGGAAATTGGGAGGTGACATGGAATAACCAAACCATGGCATTTTCACACAGAGCTGATAGGATACCCGTAGACTCTGAACTTATACGCCAAATAGCCAACAGTGGAAGGTATTTTCGGTATAGGTATACTCAAGGAAGTAAGACCATACGAGTTGGAGAAGTATCACGAGGGTACTGTGCGCATATCATACAGTCTGATACGTGTACTGAACAGATGAGAGAACTAGGGATTAGGTTTTTCACTTGGAAAGTTTGCAATATGGTAATGTCATATTCTGTCCCATATGTTCTCCCCGATGATGCCTATTTCATATGCGGGAGGAAGGCGTATAAATGGCTTGCCCCAAACTCAGAGGGATTGTGTTACATTGGAAGAGTGTTGCCAGAAGTAATGACCATCACCAGTGGCGGATCTTGCCACGGGCAAGCAGGACTTTTGCCCGGGGCGCCGCCTTCCGGAGGGCGCCGCACCGTGGCAAGATCCGCCACTGCTGCCCGCTGTGTCCCTGTCCGCCTCCGCTGCCGTCCCCATCCCCGTCCCCGTCCCCGTCCGCCTCCTGAAGGGAACTAGACGCTATGCGTCTAGTTTCCCTTCCTGGAGAGTAACTTTGCTGAGCGGTGCGCGATGACGTCATCGTGCACCGCACAGCAAAGGTCCTCTCTACGAAGGGAACTAGACTCATAGCGTCTAGTTTCCCTTCATGGAGAGGACCTTTTGCTGTGCGGTGCGCGATGACGTCATCGCGCACCGCTCAGCATTCAAGCGGCGCTTTTAATGTACAGGGGGCGTAATTGACCACGCCCCCTGTATTAGGCCACGCCTCATTTCCTGCCCGGGGCGCAGAGCGCCCTTGAACCGGCCCTGACCATCACCCATAATAAGATGAAAGACGTTCATCGCAGTGCTCAAGCTCCTTATACTCATAGGCCCTCATTCCGAGTTGTTCGCTCGCAAGCTGCTTTTAGCAGCATTGCACACGCTAAGCCGCCGCCTACTGAGTGAATCTTAGCTTATCAAAATTGCGAACAAAAGATTTGCAATATTGCGAAAAGACTTCTCTGTGCAGTTTCTGAGTAGCTCGAGACTTACTCTTCCAGTGCGATCAGTTCAGTGCTTGTCGTTCCTGGTTTGACGTCACAAACACACCCAGCGTTCGCCCAGACACTCCTCCGTTTCTCCAGCCACTCCCGCGTTTTTCCCAGAAACGGTAGCGTTTTTCACACACTCCCATAAAACGGCCAGTTTCCGCCCAGAAACACCCACTTCCTGTCAATCACATTTCGATCATTAGAATGAAGAAAAAACCTCGTAATGCCGTGAGTAAAATACCAATCTTCATAGCAAATTTACTTGGCGCAGTCGCAGTGCGAACATTGCGCATGCGCAATTAGCGGAAAATCGCTGCGATGCGAAGAAAATTACAGAGCGAACAACTCGGAATGACCACCATACTAACTATGAACACATCGTTAAGAGACACCTCATAGATAGGACAGAGCACGCAGCCTCTGATTTAATCCACAAATCCACCGGGATTCAAATCCTACTCGCGTTAGACATCACCCGTACCGCCAGAGGAATTATAAATTATAGGTATATCCACGCTCTAGCGAACCTGATAGATAATATCACTGAGATGTATGATGACACCTTCAGGTATACAGGAAGGGAGTTGCAAGCTTACAAAACGGAATTGATCCAGCACAGGATGGTCCTCAATTATATCACAGCGGTGACAGGCGGGTACTGGCAACTCAGTATGGTGTGAAGTGCTGCACGTATATTACAAACAGCACTGATGACCCAACCGAGGTCATTGATCAAAAGATGGACGATATCTCACAGTTGAAATGGGAGTTCCGAAGGAGACACAACCTTACCCTGACTGCTGTGAATAATGAACTGACCGGCTGGGTCTTATGGTTGAACCCACGCAATTGGTTCTCAGGTTTAGGAGAATGGGCTCAAAATGTTATCATGAGTGTAGGAAAGTTTCTCCTTTGTATCCTGGGAGTCGTCATAATTATTGGCTTGATATTTAGGTATGTTCAAATTTTAATGCGGCGCAAGCGCAGTACAAAATTGATGAGTATAAGGAGCGGGGGCATTGGTACAGCAGCAGATTTAATTTATGATCCATCTATAGAAACGATGTTGTGATAAGGATTGCAAATGAATTCCACGGCCCGTTTCTTTCACCCGTTTTTCCTATGTTTTTCCCTCAGCAAAAATACTCCCATCCGGAAGAGACTTCGATCAACACCCAAGAATGATTACGCAAATGTTATGCGAATGTATTGTACATATGTGTCTTATCTTCATCTCTACAACCTTCAGGTAGTGACACACATAGTCGACAGGTGATATATATATATATATATATTAGCACTCACATATGTTCCCCCTCCATGTATCATCATCTAAATGTGCACCCCATTTGTTGGAACAAGAAGCCGAAAAGAGCTCGGTAGTGTTTGTTGGCCCACTTACAGACCCTTAATACGGGATGAGAAGGATTTAATGTATACTTCGCAATACCTCGAAACTTATCTAGAACATATACGGCATGATGATACATGCCCCTCAGACATGGATTCATATATACATGCTTTTACTATCTCACTAGGTCATATTTCCCACCTACACCTCTCCTAATACCGTCCAATCATCTGTAGACATGTATTGTATATTTTTCTGTTTAATGTTTAGATAGTGGAAGTTATTGTTGACTGCCAAAGGGTGGACTGTCAAAGTCGAAAAATATTGTAATGCATACACCATGTACTAACCCCATACACATGCCCGCCGTGCGTGCACATATCCGCAATTTGCGTAGGATCGCTCCTGCGATCATGCGCGTGGTATGGGTATTTACGGCGGAGTTTGTGAGCGCATAGAGGGTTATCAGAACATTACATATTTAACCCAAATAGTGCATTTTGTATACATAGCTCCCCTACACCATATCAGCAAGTATCAACAGTTTAAATGATTCCAGGACTAAGGGATTCACCTTTGCATGATAGGAAGGGACAGACAAAGGTTAGAAGGTGATGTCTAGTATCCAGCTGTAGGGTATTTTAAGGGTAACATTCCGGTGTTGGTTAGAGAAAGATTGCATGATCCTGCGTATAGTTATGTGCAGAAGTAGAATATAGATATAAACTGTATTTTCTGTATATTAAGTATGCGGCGGGAATCCAGAGGATACCACCCACAAGAGCAGTTGAGAAAGACATCGCCCACCTTTTCAAATCAACCTATGACCTCTCCTGTAATGTAAAGGTGGATCTCAGTGTTCAATAGACAAAGGGATTACAGTGACCATTGTATTGTATATGGAAGTTGTGTATAAAAAGCCTGTTGTTGCCTGGCCGGGCAGAATACTCTGAACGCTTTCTACCTGATAAGCGGAGGACTGGCCGGGTTGCGCAAGCGAACATTCTCACGTATGTACATTGACTGTAGCCATTATTCTGTTGTAGATTTATCTTGTTAGGCTGTAGTGTATAATTTGTACTGTTTTACCTTTTGAAATAACTGTGGCCTTAGAACCCTGTGGTTCAACTACATATCGGTGTTGTGTCCTCCTTTCCCTGCTAGGGTTTAAAGCGTATTTAACTGTATAAGATTTATAAGTATTGATAAGCTGTACGCACTGCGGGTACTTTATACCGTCAGCGCTACTTAAGGTTTAAGGTTGCATCATTGCAGTGCTTTGCTGCATAAAGGTTTAAAGTGTGATCATATTATTACATTGTATCACTAATAAGGTTTAAAGTTTATCAAGAGTGTGCGCGCGCTGTGCGTACTCTATACACCCAGCGCGGCGTGTGTACGCTAAGTACGTACGACGTACGGGACTCTGTACGCAAATAGCGAAGTGCGTAGCGTGTGTATTAAGTCTAATGGCCGTAGCGGCTTCATGGTAAAAGTGTGTTTAAAGGTATAGCTTTATGGTTTAAGATAATATCAACATTATCACATAGTAGCACCACTCAGACACTACACACAATTTCTGCTTGTTAGCAGAAATTAAGGATGACTCCTGTCGGCGCAGCTTAGCTGCGGCCGCAGGAGTCCTGGCGCCATTTTTGTTGTTGCAGCGGCTGCGTGTGACGTCACGCAGCCGCTGCGGCCACACAACCCCGACACGGCCCCGTTCGCACGTACCAGCACACCGTTTGGGCTGGCACGCCCCCACAACGCTCCGTTTCCACCCAAAAAACGGAGCGTTGCCGCCCCCCCTCCCGCCCCTTGACCGCCTCTGCCTGACAGGCAAAGGCAATTATAATTTCTGCCACCCCCCATAGAAATTGCGGGCGCATGCGCAGTAGGGCCTGCTGCGCATGCGCCCGCTCAGCAAAAATTCCGTACAAATCGCTACTTGCGATTCATACTGAATTTGCCTCTTAGTTGGCTCATGGTACTAATAAGCAAACCCCACCAGAACTATTTAATGTGAACAGAGTAATCCCATAACAAACCGTACCATGTACAGTTCACGTGGTTCCTAAAAGTAACTCCTTAAAAAATGGTTACATATAATAGGATTTCGGTTACCTACCGGTAAATCCTTTTCTCGTAGTCCGTAGAGGATGCTGGGGTCCACATAAGTACCATGGTGTATAAACGGGTCCACCAGGAGCCATTGGCACTTTAAGAGTTTGAGAGTGTGGGCCGGCTCCTCACTCTATGCCCCTCCTACCAGACTCAGTCTAGAAACTGTGCCCGAGGAGACGGACATCTTCGAGAGAAGGATTTAACACAGATAGTGACGAGATTCACACCAGCTCACACATACAAGGCACATCAAGCTAACTTAGCTTGAAAACTCAGCAACCGCTGAAACATTACTTATCAAGTAACAATGCAATACTCAACTAAAACGAAGTTGTACTGAACCAAATAATGAAAGCAGGAAAACGAAGCGCTGGGCTGGCTCCAGCATCCTCTACGGACTACGAGAAAAGGATTTACTGGTAGGTAACCAAAATCCTATTTTCTCTCACGTCCTAGAGGATGCTGGGGTCCACATTAGTACCATAGGGATGTATTAAAGCGCCAAGATCGGAAGGGATAGCGCGGAGGCTCCTGCAGAACTGCTTAACCTCTGATGATCTGAAGCTCATTCAAAGTATCAAATTTGTAGAACTTTGCAAACGTGTTCGACCCAGACCAGGTTGCACCTCGGCAAAGTTGTAACGCCGAGTCACCCCGGGCAGCCGCCCAGGAAGACCCCACTTTACGAGTAGAGTGGGCCTTGACAGACGTAGGATATGGCAAGCCTGCCATAGAATACGCATGCAGGATAGTAAAGCTGATCCAGTGAGAGATCGTCTGCCTAGAAGCAGGACACACAATTTTCTTGGGATCATGCAGGACAAACAGAGAGTCCGATTTTCTGTGACGAGCAGTCCTCCTCACATAGATATTCAGAGCCCTTACAACATCCAAGGACTTTGATGACATTGAGGAGTCAGTAGCCACTGGCACCACAATAAGTTGACATGAAATGACAACACAACCTTCGGAAGAAACTGCTGACGTGTCTGGAGTACATCCCTATCTTCGGGGGAACATCAAGTATGGGTTTTTACAGGACAAAGCCCCTAACTCCGACACACGTCTAGCAGAAGCTAAGGCCAACAACGTGACAGCCTTCCACGTAAGAAATGTGACCTCAACCTCCTGTAGAGGCTCGAACCAGTCCGATTAGAGGAACTGCAACACCACGTTAAGGTCCCAAGGCGCCATAGGCATAGGTACAAAGGGAGGTTGGATGTGCAGAACTCCCTTCAAAATGGTCTGAATCTCAGGGAGGGCAGCCAGTAGTTTCTGGATGAAAATGGATAAGGCCGAATTCTAGACCTTCACAGATCCCAACTTCAGGCCCATATCCACACCGGCTTGTAGGAAGATGAGAAACCATCCCAGTTGAAACTCCACCGCAGGAAATTTCTTGGACTCACACCAAGATACACATTTTTTCCAAATTCGATGGTAATGTTTAGACGTTACTCCCTTCATAGCATGTATCAGGGTAGGAATAACATTGTTTGGAATGCTCTTCCGAGCTAGTATCAGGCGTTCAACCTCCATGCTGTCAAACGTAGCCGCGGTAAGGCTTGATAGGCTAACGGTCCCTGCTGCAGCAGGTCCTCCCGAGGAGGAAGAGGCCTCGGCTCTTCTTGCAGTAGATCCGAAGATCCGCGTACCAAGCCCTTCTTGGCCAGTCTGGAGCATTGAGGATCGCTTAAACCCTTGTTCTCCTTATGAGCTTTAGAACTCTTGGGATGAGTGGAAGTGGAGGAAACACGTACACCGACTGAAACACCCACGGAGTCACTAAGGCGTCCACTGCCACTGCTTGTGGGTCTCTCGACCAGGAACAATACAGCCAAAGCTTCTTGTTGAGACGAGAGGCCATCATGTCGATCTGGGGTACGCACCAAAGATCTGTTACCACCTTGAACACCTCCGGATGGAAACCCCACTCCCCTGGATGGAGATCGTGTCTGCTGAGGAAGTCCGCTTCCCAGTTGTCTACTCCCAGAATGAAGATTGCTAACAGCGCCAACGCGTACTTTTCTGCCCAGAGGATGATTCTTGTTACCTCTGCCATTGCAGCTCTGCTCTTCGTTCCACCCTGTCGGTTTATGTAAGCCACTGTTGTCACATTGTCGACTGCAATTGAATGTCCCGATTTCTCAGAAGATGGGCCGCTTGGAGAAGACCGTCGTAGACGGCTCTTAGTTCCAGAATGTTTATCGGTAGGCTGGCTTCCAGACTTGACCACCTTGCTTGGAAGGTTACCCCTTGAGTGACTGCGCCCCAGCCCCGGAGACTTGCATCCGTGGTTAGAAGGATCCAGTCCTGAATCCCGAACCTGCGGCCCTCCAGAAGGTGAGGTAATTGCAGCCACCAGAGGAGTGAAATCCTGGCCTTTGGCGACAGACGTATTCTCTGGTGCATGTGTAGATGGGATCCCGACCACTTGTCCAGGAGATCCAGTTGAAAGGACAGAGCGTGAAACCTCCCGTACTGCAGAGCCTCGTGTTATGATTCCCGTACTCCAGACCAGAGGAGATCTTTATGGCAGAGGTCTGAGTACTGGAAGGATATGCTGGTACGGGAGCAGGAAAGCCTAGTAACCCCTGGCGCCCTAACTCCGTTGTCTCGCCCGTGTTATCAGAAATCCCCTGCGAGACTATGGTTGCTTGAGCCCATGGCAGCCGCGTTCGAAGGGCGGATTATGTCTGCCCAACCCCGATGCCCCCTCAGGTCTTAATGGGAGACAAAGGGAAATCCGAGACAGGGTGATAACAAGGGGCCCTCTGACTAAGCAACCAGGCCAGGGGTTACAAGCTATCTAACTTAAACCAAAAGTATGTGCGGACAAACCGCCAGGGAAAAGGACAACCAAAGATCCACTGATCCGTTACTCCTATCCAGCACCGCTGGATACCAGAGTGGATTTGTGGGAGCGGAATCCTCCGCAAAAGCTCCAGAACACAATAAACTAAATAATAAATAGTAGCGGTCAAGCCGCAACACACGGCTACGCCGCGACTCACGAACACCACAGGATGTTAAAGGTGCTCGGTCGGACTCCAGGAATAGATGACAAATTCCGAGTACTGGATCACTGAGGACAGGAACAACCGGGTTGAGCAGGACTGGAAACTCTCTGTAACTGACACAGCAAACAGGAAGCTATCACCGGCGTCTGTGAGAAGTCCTGAGAGTGCTTAAATTTGGGAGCCCTCCAATCATGATCCAGACAGGGTAATCACATAATGATGCCGTGCAGCTGCATGCTGCACGGCCAGAATACACAAGCACTGATTAATTAAGACCCAGCAACGGGGAACGCGGTCTGACCGTGGCGTCCCCGTTGCTAGGGTCTGAGCGGCTCCGTGCGCCCGGCGTCTAGCGTTGCTAGGGAGCCGGCGGCTGTCTGCCTGCGGCGTCCCTAGTTGCTAGGCGCCGGGCCGCACTGACGGGCGGACCCTCGGCGCCTAACAGTACCCCCCCCTTGAGGAGGGGTCAAGGAACCCCTAAGGCCAGGTTTCTGAGGAAATTCTCGAAAAAATGCCCTTTTGAGCCTCGGGGCATGGAGATCCTCATCCAGGACCCAAGACCTTTCTTCTGGACCATAACCTCTCCAATGTACCAAAAAATAAAGCCGACCCCGGGACAACTTGGAATCGAGAACCTTCTCCACTAAGAACTCCTGCTGACCCTGTACATCTATTGGTGATTTCCCCTGAGAGATCTTGCGAGGAAATCTACTGGACGAAACATATGGTTTTAACAAGGAGCAATGGAAGGTATTTCCGATCCGTAAAGTTTTTGGTAAACGTAACCGGAAAGCCACTGGATTGACTTTTTTGATAATATGAAATGGTCCAATAAATTTAGGACCCAATCTGGCTGAGGTTTGTCGAAGTTTAATGTTGCGAGTCGACAACCATACCCTATCTCCAACTTTAAAAGTGCACGGCCGCCGGAGCCTGTCAGAAATTTTTTTCTCCCGAAATGCCGCTTTTCTGAGAGCCAGGTGCACTTTTCTCCAAATGAGTCTGAGATGAGAGGTCAAGGTCAGTGAGGAGACAGAGGAATGTTGAAAAAAGGAATTAGCTCTGGGGTGAAAACCAAAAACTGTAAAAAATGGAGATACATTGGTGGAGGAATGACAGGCATTGTTGTAAGCAAACTCTGCAAACGGAAGAAACTCAGACCAGTCATTTTGGAGTTTGGCCGAGTACAAACGCAAATATTGTTTTAATGATTGATTAACTCGCTCAGTCTGCCCGTTGGATTGGGGATGGTAGCCAGACGTTAAAGATAATTTCATCTTTAATGAGGCACAAAAAGACTTCCAAAATTGTGCAATGAATTGTGGACCCCGATCAGAAACAATATCAGTGGGTAACCCATGGAGTCTGAAAACATGGCGGAGGAACAAGACTGCCAATCCCTGGGCAGATGGCAATCGGGGAAGAGCAATGAAATGGGCCATTTTGCTAAAACGGTCCACTACCACCCATATGACTCGGCATCCGGCTGACAGAGGGAGGTCCACCACAAAATCCATGGAAATATGAGACCATGGCCTAAGAGGAACATTCAAGGGCATAAGTTGACCGATAGGCAAGGAACGGGGAACCTTATGCTGTGCACAGACCTGACAAGAAAAAACAAACTCCTTAATGTCTTTGGAAAGACCAGGCCACCATACCGAGCGGGAAACTAATTCAAAAGTTTTAGCGATCCCCGGATGCCCGGCAACCTTGCTATCATGAAACTCCGTCAAAACCGTTGCTCTCAAAAACTCGGGGACAAAAAGACGACCAGCAGGAGTATTTCCAGGAGCTTGATGTTGAAGCTGCTTTAACTGGGTAAATAAATCTTGTGTGAGACCTGCCCGAATGACTGAAGACGGAAGTATGGGAGTAACAGGACTGTTGTCTTGAACTGGAAGAAAACTGCGTGACAGGGCATCTGCCTTGGTATTCTTGGAACCTGGCCTGAAGGTGATAATGAACTTGAAACGAGTAAAAAATAAAGCCCAACGAGCTTGCCGGGCATTCAGCCGTTTAGCTGATTCAATGTATTGAAGATTTTTGTGATCAGTCAAAACTGAAATGGTATGAGTGGCTCCTTCAAGCCAATGCCTCCACTCCTCAAAAGCCCATTTAATAGCCAGTAATTCCCGGTTACCAACATCGTAGTTGGATTCAGCAGATGAGAATTTCCTGGACATAAAGGCACAAGGATGTAATTCCAGGGAATCCGGATCCTTCTGAGATAGGATAGCCCCTACTCCAACCTCCGAGGCATCAACCTCAACAATGAAAGGCAATTCTTGGTTGGGATGTCTGAGGACCGGGGCTGAGACAAAGGCTTGTTTCAAGGCCTGAAAAGATAACTCCGCTTCACGTGACCAGTTGGTAGGATCTGCTCCCTTTTTAGTCAGTGCCACAATGGGAGCAACTAGGTCAGAGAAAGAGTGAATAAATCTTCTATAGTAATTCGCAAACCCTAAAAAGCGCTGAATTGCTTTTAAATTGGTGGGTTGCGCCCAACTAAGGATGGCTTGGAGCTTCTTTGGTTCCATACAGAATCCCCGAGGGGAAATAATGTACCCTAAAAAGGATACCTCCGTGACATGAAATTCACACTTCTCCAGCTTGGCATATAGGTGATTTTCACGTAATTTTTTTAGAACCTGACGCACCTGGGTAACATGTTGTTCAATAGAGTCAGAATATATCAATATATCGTCTAAGTAGACTACAACGAATCTTCCAAGAAATTCACGGAGCACATCGTTAATGAGATCCTGGAAAACTGCCGGAGCGTTGGACAGGCCGAATGGCATAACCAGATACTCATAGTGGCCTGATTGAGTACTGAATGCCGTTTTCCACTCATCCCCTGACTTGATTCTGATGAGGTTATATGCTCCTCTCAGGTCAATCTTAGAAAAAAATCACAGCCGAACGTAGCTGATCAAAGAGGACAGAAATCAGCGGCAAAGGGTAAGTATTCTTTACTGAGATTTTATTCAAGGCTCTAAAGTCAATGCAAGGTCTGAGTGATCCATCCTTCTTCTCCACGAAGAAGAAGCCTGCACTTAAAGGGGATTTAGATGGCCTGATAAATCCTTTCCCTAGGCTTTCTTTAACATACTCATTCATGGCCACAGTTTCAGGTCCGGACAATGCATATAACCTTCCCTTAGGCAAAGTGGCACCAGGAATTAACTCGATAGCACAATCATAAGGCCTATGGAGAGGCAGAATATCCGCATTGCCCTTGGAAAATACATCAACAAAATCCTGGTATTCCACAGGAATGGGTGCGGGAATGACAGCAGCTATTCTGATGGGAAGCGTAATACATTCCTTATTACAGATGGTACCCCATTGTAAGATCTCCCCCGATTGCCAATCAATGATGGGATTATGAAAGGCCAGCCAAGGGTGACCCAGAACCACAGGAACTGCTGGGCAATGGGTAAGGAAAAACTCAATCTTTTCAGAATGCAGAGCTCCTACCGAAAGTAGAACAGGAGGTGTACAGAGAGAAATAACCCCATTGGACAAGGGACTCCCATCTAAACCATGCATGGTGATACACCTACCCAAGGCTAATTGAGGAATACCTAAGGCCTTAGCCCATGTTAAATCCATAAAGTTCCCTGCAGCTCCACTGTCCACAAAAGCCGAGACCGAGGAACAGAGGCTGCCAAAGGAAGCTTTAGCTGGAACCAACAGTGAATTATTTGAGGAGATAAGCTGCAGACCAAAGTGAACCCCCTCACAACTCACTTGGTCGAGGCGTTTCCCGACTTGTTCGGACAACTACGGGCAAAATGTCCCTTACCCCCACAGTATAAACAAAGACCAGAATTTTGCCTTCTGGTTCTTTCTTCAGGAGACAGTTTGGAGAGGCCTATCTGCATGGGCTCCTCTATGTCCACAGGAATGGAAAAAACACAAGGAGAAGACCCGACAGATGCTCCTTTTTCAGCCCTCCGCTCTCTGAGACGACGATCAATCTTAATAGAGAGCTCCATGAGTTTATCGAGAGTCTCAGGAGCGGGATACTGAAGGAGACTGTCTTTTATAGACTCGGATAAGCCGAGGCGAAACTGACTGCGCAGGGCTGGGTCATTCCATCCACAGTCGTTCGACCAACGGCGAAACTCCGTACAATAAATCTCTGCGGGATTCCTACCCTGTCTGAGAGCACGCAACTGACTCTCGGCGGATGCCTCTCTATCAGGGTCGTCATACAATAGCCCTAAAGACCCCAGAAAGGCGTCTACAGACAATAAAGCCGGATCGTCTGTCTTTAAGCCAAAAGCCCAGGTCTGAGGATCCCCCTGTAGCAAAGAAATAATAATTCCTACCCGCTGAGATTCCGTACCTGAGGAGACTGGTCTTAAACGAAAATACAGTTTACAAGACTCTTTAAAATTAAAAAACTGCTTTCTATCCCCAGAAAAACGGTCAGGCAGATGCATTTTTGGTTCAGGAATGACCCTCGGGGAAGTCCGTAACAGATCTTCCTGTGACATCACCCGAAGGGACAGATCTTGAACCATCTGAGTAAGCTCTTGAATCTGGCTAACTAAAAGCTGGCCAGGATTTGGCCCAACACCGGAGGGATTCATGAGGCTGACAAATCTCCCAACAGAATAAGGGAAAAAATTAACTCCTGTTTAATTTTAAATTTTAGTTTGGCCGTTGATAATGTTATGATTCCCGTACTCCAGACCAGAGGAGATCTTTATGGCAGAGGTCTGAGTACTGGAAGGATATGCTGGTACGGGAGCAGGAAAGCCTAGTAACCCCTGGCGCCCTAACTCCGTTGTCTCGCCCGTGTTATCAGAAATTCCCTGCGAGACTATGGTTGCTTGAGCCCATGGCAGCCGCGTTCGAAGGGCGGATTATGTCTGCCCAACCCCGATGCCCCCTCAGGTCTTAATGGGAGACAAAGGGAAATCCGAGACAGGGTGATAACAAGGGGCCCTCTGACTAAGCAACCAGGCCAGGGGTTACAAGCTATCTAACTTAAACCAAAAGTATGTGCGGACAAACCGCCAGGGAAAAGGACAACCAAAGATCCACTGATCCGTTACTCCTATCCAGCACCGCTGGATACCAGAGTGGGTTTGTTGGAGCGGAATCCTCCGCAAAAGCTCCAGAACACAATAAACTAAATAATAAATAGTAGCGGTCAAGCCGCAACACACGGCTACGCCGCGACTCACGAACACCACAGGATGTTAAAGGTGCTCGGTCGGACTCCAGGAATAGATGACAAATTCCGAGTACTGGATCACTGAGGACAGGAACAACCGGGTTGAGCAGGACTGGAAACTCTCTGTAACTGACACAGCAAACAGGAAGCTATCACCGGCGTCTGTGAGAAGTCCTGAGAGTGCTTAAATTTGGGAGCCCTCCAATCATGATCCAGACAGGGTAATCACATAATGATGCCGTGCAGCTGCATGCTGCACGGCCAGAATACACAAGCACTGATTAATTAAGACCAAGCAACGGGGAACGCGGTCTGACCGTGGCGTCCCCGTTGCTAGGGTCTGAGCGGCTCCGTGCGCCCGGCGTCTAGCGTTGCTAGGGAGCCGGCGGCTGTCTGCCTGCGGCGTCCCTAGTTGCTAGGCGCCGGGCCGCACTGACGGGCGGACCCTCGGCGCCTAACACTCGTAAGAGGCCACCATCTTCCGCAGAAGGCGAATGCACTGATGAACTGACACCCGGGCTGGCTTCAGGACATCCCGGGCCATCGTTTGAATCACCAACGCCTTTTCCTCTGGGAGAACCACCCTCTGCAACTCCGTGTCGAGGATCATTCCCAGAAAAGACAACCTCCTGGTTAGTTCCAAATGGAAGATTCAGGATCCAACCATGTTCCCTGAGAAGCTGGGTCGTGAGTGCTATCGACCGTAACAGCTTCTCCTTGGATGATGCCTTTATCAACAGATCGTCAAGATACGGAATTATGTTTACCCCCTGTCTGCGGAGGAGAATCATCATGTACGCCATCACCTTGGTGAATACCCTTGGTGCTGTGGAGAGGCTGAATGGGAGGGCCTGGTATTGAAAGTGACAGTCCAACAGTGCGAATCGAAGATAAGCTTGATGCGGCAGCCAAATCGGAATGTGGAGGTACGCATCCTTGATATCCAGGGATACTAGGAATTCTCCCTCCTCCAGACCTGAGATCACTGCCCTTAGAGACTATTTTGAACATGAACTCCCTCAGAAAAGGGTTTAGTTATTTTAAGTTCAGAATGGGCCTTAACCGAACCATCCGGTTTCGGTACCACGAAAAGGTTTGAATAGTAACCCTTGTTTTGCATATGAAGCGGTACTGGCACAATGACCTGTGCCTCCACCAACTTCTGGACGGCTTCTTGCAGGAGAGTCCTGTCTGCCAGCAGAGCTGGCAAGCCTGATCTGAAAAATCGGTGAGGGAGATTTTGAAATTCCAGCCTGTACCCCTGGGACACAATATCTTGCACCCAGGGGTCCAGGCAGGAGAACACCCAGACATGACTGAAATGTCAGAGTCTCGCTCCCACCGGCCCCACCTCCGGGGCGTGCAGTCCACCATCATACGGAGGACTTTGGTGTACCTGAAGCAGGTTTCTGTGCCTGGACACCTGCAGCCGCAGGTTTCTTGGACTTGGCTGACCTCCCCGAAAGAAGGTATTGGACGGCTTGGCCTTTCTGGGCTTGGTAGACCGAAAGGGCTGTGATGTAACTGAAGAAAAGGGTTTCTTCGGAGCAGGTGTACCTGAGGGAAGAAAAGGTGACTTACCAGCCGTAGACATGGAGATCCACGCATCTAACGCTTCCCCAAAGAGAGCCTGACCTGTGTAGGGTAGGGTCTCCACACATCTTCTGGATTACGCGTCGGCAGACCACTGGCGCAACCACAGTTTTCGACGAGCTGATACTGACATGGAAGAAATTCCCGCAGACATGAAACCCAGGTCTTTCATGATTTCTACCAGAAATCCTGACTGTTACGTAAAACAATTCAAGATCACATCTCTCCATAGTATCCAAATCCTCAAGTAACGCACCTGACCACCTTACTATAGCTTTGTCAATCCAAGCACTGGCAATAGTGGGACGTAGCATAGCCCCAGAAGCAGTGTACATGGATTTGAGCGTATTATCTATTTCACGATCAGCCGGCTCTTTCAAGGTGGTAGATCCTGGAACAGGTAAAACCACCTTTTTTGAGAGTCTGGATACTGACGCATCAACAATAGGCGTGTTTTCCCCATTTTTTCCTATCCTCTACCGGGAAAGGTAACGCTACCAGAACCCTTTTAGGTATATGGAATTTTTTATCCGGGTTTTCCAAAGCTTTTCAAAAATGTAATTTAATTCCTTTTACGCAGGGAAGGTTAGCGAGGCTTTCTTATTTTCAGTGAAGTTAGCCTCCTCAACCAGCTCGGGTGTTGTATCAGCAATATTCAACACATCCCTAATAGACTATCAACTGCACCCCTTTTGCAAGAGATGCTGCCCCCTGGCAACACATCCCTGTCACCGTCTGCAGCATCAGAATCGGTATCATCCTGCATGATCTGTGCAAGAGGACGTTTATGTGAATATACAGCAGGGAGCCTTGATGTATCTGAAATGGGCCATACTGCCATAGAGTTCTGTAAAGCCGGATTCATTTTTTGCAACCCTATTTGAAATCTGAGAAATCATAGATTTGATAGAGGATAACCACTCAGGCTCCCTTGCTGGAATCTGTGCTAAATCAGTGCAATCCTGATTACATGGAATGGGATCCTCCTGAGAGGACATATCCTCTGCAGCATATGCCACAGAGTCCCTGGACATTGCTTATTGGAGAACACAGACACTCCACACACACAGGGGAGGACAGAGTTTCACCACCAAGAATGGCAAAGGAGACACAGAGATTGGAGCCAACCCACACACAGCGCTTTTAATATAAAGGGAGACCTCTTAGCAGCACTGACTGTGCACCTTAATAGGTTACACAGTCGTTTTGCAGCCTCCCCCCTTCTACAACTCCCTGGTACCATGAGAGATAGCTGGAGTTGCTGTGGTGGGACTTGCTCTTCCTGGACAGCGCTGTGCAGGCAGGACAATGGCGCTGAACGCTGCCGTGTCCGCTCTGAGAAGCTCCGCCCCCAAAATGGCGCTATCTTCCCGCTCTACATAGGATTATACTGGCCTGAGGATTTATGCTGGCTGAGATCCCGGGACCCCGACAGGCTGTGTGACCAGTGTAGGGTGTAGGCGCTGGCTCAGGTCGTACCTCACAGCACCGCACTATGTACCGCTGAGCCTAACTGCGCTCCTACCCTGATGACGCCATCTTCACACTGGCCCTCAGCTTGCTAGCAGGGGGGGTGGGGTGGGGGTGGGCTGACTCACTGCATGCTGCTGGTGCGAGCGATCCCCTGTGGCGGGGAACGATCTATCCCCTCAGGAGCTCAGTGTCCTGACAGCGGAGACAGTGGCTCAGATCCCGCAGGGCGGACACTACTCCCCCCTCCTTAGTCCCTCGCTGCAGTGAGGCTGTTGCCAGCAGCCTCCCCGTAAAATAATAAACTCTAAAAATAAACTTTACCAGAGAAACTCTGTAGAGCTCCCCTAGCTGCGACCGGCTCCTCCGGGCACATTTTCTAAACTGCGGAGACAGTGGCTCAGATCCCGCAGGGCGGACACTACTCCCCCCTCCTTAGTCCCTCGCTGCAGTGAGGCTGTTGCCAGCAGCCTCCCTGTAAAATAATAAACTCTAAAAGTAGGATTTTAATACCTACCGGTAAATCCTTTTCTCTTAGTCCGTAGAGGATGCTGGGGACTCCGTAAGGACCATGGGTTATAGACGGGATCCGCAGGAGACATGGGCACACTATAAGACTTTGAATGGGTGTGAACTGGCTCCTCCCTCTATGCCCCTCCTCTAGACCTCAGTTAGAAAACTGTGCCCAGGGAGACGGACATTTCAAGGAAAGAATTTATTGTTTAAACACGGTGAGTGTCATACCAGCTCACACCACATACCGCAAAACGTGGCACTCAATAGAATACCTGCCAACGGCATGAAAAAATATACAGACACATGCTGAGAGAATATGTAACACAACCTGTGTGTCAACACAACCAACAACAAGACACCGCATGTCATGTCATGAACAATGTCAGCAACAACCTGACAGAAAAGAAACACCTCAAGAGTGTAACCATAAAAACCAATAACTGCAGACACAGTACGCACTGGGCGCCCAGCATCCTCTACGGACTAAGAGAAAAGGATTTACCGGTAGGTATTACAATCCTATTTTCTCATACGTCCTAGAGGATGCTGGGGACTCCATGAGGACCATGGGGTTTATACCAAAGCTCCAGACCGGGCGGGAGAGTGCGGATGACTCTGCAGCACCGATTGAGCAACAAAAGGTCCCCATCAGCCAGGGTATCAAACCCGTAGAGCAAAAAGTGTTTGAACCCGTCCAAGTAGCCGCTCGGCAAGATTGAACCGCCGAGACTCCTCGGGCATCCGCCCAAGAAGAGCCCATCTTCCTATTAAAAGGAGTCCCCACCGACTTCGGTAATGACAATCCAGCCGTAGAACGAGCACGCCGAAACGTATCACGGATCCAGCGTGTAACAGACTGCAAAGACGCAAGCGCCCCAATCATGCTGGGAGCATACCAGACAAACAGAGCCTCTGTTTCCCCAATCTGAGCCAAATTGGCGACCTAAATATTCAAAGCCCTGCCTACATCGAGATACTTTGAATCGGCTAAAGCCTAAGTGACCAGCAGCATCAAAATAGGCTGATTTCTGCGAAACCCAGAAAACACATTTGGCAGAACTATTATCTGAGTTCTCAATTCCTCTCTATCCACATGGAAGACCAAACAGGGATTTTGTGAGACAAAGCCGCTACTTCGGACACCCGCCTTGCGGACGCCAAAGCCAATAGCATGCCCACTTTCCAAAAGAGAAAATTTTAACACAACCCTTCACAAAGGTTCCAAACAGTGTGACAGAAGAAAACGCAACACCACGTCAAGGTCCCACGGTGCCAACGAGGGCACAAATGGAGGTTGGATGTGCAGTATTCCTTTCACGAAAGACCGAATTTCCGGAACTGGTGCCAATTCTTTCTTGAAAGAAAATTTATAAGGCCAAAACCGTACTTAAATGGATCCTAACTTTAGGCCTGCACCCACACCTGCTTGCAAAGAACGGAGAAGAACGACCCCACTGAAAGTTTTCCGTAGTAGCCTTATTGGATTCACACCAAGACACATATGGTCTCCAAACACGTATGGAAGGCTTTGCGTTACTCCTTTTCTAGCCTGAAGAAGTGTGAAAATGACTTCACTGGGAATAGCCTTTTTTGGCTAAGATATGACGTTCAACCGCCACGTCGTCAAACGCAGCCGCGGTAAGTCTTGATACACGCCCAGATCTTGTTGTAACAGTTCCTCACGTAGAGGAAGAGGCCATGGATCGTCTATGAGTAAATCTTGAAGAACTGGATACCAAGCCCTCCTTGGTTAGACCGGAACAATGAGGGTCGCCCGAACCTTTGTTCTTCTTACGTTTATCACCTACCGAAGAGTGAAAATGGAGGGGACACATAGACCGACTGAAAACACCCAAGGTGTCCCGAGGACATCCACTGCTATAGCTTGAGTGTCCCCTGACCCTGAACAATATCCCTGAGATTTCTCGTTGAGGCGAGACGCCAACATGTCGACTTGAGGCACCCCTCACAGACTTGTCACTTCAGTGAAAACTTCTCGATGACGACTGTATTACACCTGGATGGAGATCGCGTCTGCAGAGGAATCTATTTCTCCGTCGTTCACATGCGGAACGAAGGCTGCTAATATAGCGTTTACCAGTCTTTTCCCCCAGCGGAAAACCTTTTTCAGCTTCTGCCATTGCCGCTTTTTCTCCTTGTTTCACCCTAGCAGCTTACTTACACCACTGCTGGCAATTCGTCCGACAGAATTAACACGGGCAGATCACGAAGCATATGATCATTGAAAATAGCTCTTAATTCAAGAAAGCTTATTGCTGACAAACTTCCCAGCTTGACCTTTTCCTCTGGAAATACTTCTCTTGCAAGGACTGCTCCCCAGTCTCGGAGATCTGCATGCATGGACACCAGGATCTCATCCTGGATTCCGAACTTTCGTCCCTCTAGGAGGTGAGAGCTGAGCAGACACCACAGGAGCGATATCCTGGCCATTAGGATTATAATCCGCATGTGTAGGTGAGACCGGACCACATTTCCAACTGGCCCCGTGAAAACCACCCTGGCAGTTGACCTGCTCACCGAAAAGCCCCTTAGGCCGCACCAACTCCATCATCAACGGAACATAATGATGGATTGTCACTGTAAAACTGATCCGACTCTGAATCCTCAGACCTCTTTCCACAGGAACCGTTCAGTATCTACTCTAATACCCACCTCCGACATCTGCGTCATTGGGAACAACAGCTATACCCTGTGTTGAAGAACAGTCAGAGAGAAACAACTATTTGCACCACTCGTTTCTTGACCTCGTCTTAACCAGGAGAGTGTCTCAGTACAGAATAACAACGGCTCTTACTATTAAAAGGAACCCAGCATACTGCCATCACTCCGGGGAAATGGCAAAGACAACCTGGATATCAACCTGGGTAAGCTAAATGCGGTGAAAAACGCATTTAACCCCCTTTCTACCTTTACGTGCTGAAGCACCTTCATAAGTAGAAACTTTAGATTCTAAAAATCTTTTTTTTTTTTTTTTTTTTTTAGACAGCAGGACAATGTCCTGAGCCTGACGCAACTCTGGTATGGCGTCGCGTACTACCTCCCCTTCCCGAGGGGAATCGCTAAGATCTATTCAAAAAAATCAGTGAGAGGAATCATCTGTAAACCCCAGCATGTCCCCCTTTTTTTTTCTATGAGTAACTCACAGGTCCAAGCCCAGTCTCGGACTGACTGAAGAGTAGTAGACGAGTTCCCACCGGAGTGAGCTCCAGCCAGATAGACCCAGCGACATGCGTTGGATGTGGAGACAACAGACAACAACATCCGCTTATGCGAACCTAATAAGGCTGCAGAACTCTTACCTTACCACCTTCCACAATCTGCACCGAAAAGGAAAAAAGAAAAGTATCAAACCGGTTAAAATGACTGCATCCCACAACCGAATGCATCAACCACCGTTGTGAGGGAATCCAACTCACGTAGTCAGACTTACCCGCGGTATCTGCCAAGACTGACTGAACCGAGGCCTCCCCAACAGCGGTACACCGTCCCAGGGAAATATTCCAGTATCTCTCGGATTAAGCCTCAGCATTGACGCACTGCAACCTGTCGCCATGTTATAGAAAAGGATCAACATAAGACACATCCCCTCTTTCTATAGGGTAAATCTATCGGATGCCTTTCCGAATACCACATTCCCCTCATGTGCAGGCAATGTACATAACTCCAAAGTAAAGAATAAAATATCACTTATCTTCCTGTGTACGATCCTTTGCTGCAGGGCCCTGTGTCGACCAGGAGTTGACTTTCGCAGTATTCTTTCGGGCTTCTTTCTGACACCAACTCGTCACTGCTGACCTAGAGCTTTTCCAACAGAGCGACCAGCACATGAGAAGGAATACTATTATTTCAGTATCCATTAAACATGTAATATGAACATACATAATGTAATACTCAACTACACACATATCCAAAATTATATATATATACACACACACACACACACACACACACACACACACATAAGCGGAGTATCCGGAACCAACGGTTCCCTAATGACATGTGTTCTGACTGTGTATGATCATGTACTGAAGCCCCAGTTGTGGATCTACCAGGAAACATTATGGTCGACAGAAAACCTAGTATTCATTGACAGCAGGGAGTAGTAATCATATAAAATAACATACTTGTAACTCCGAGGGGACTGAAGGAAGATACATAATAAGTTTAATAACACCCCCTTACATGTACTACCATGTCTGCGCACGAGCTACAGGCCCACGGAACCGTACCCTACATATACATATAACATATATACAGGTATAGGTAGTTACCGCATGTTAATTAACACCCAGTAATAACATTCGGTACCGCGCGCATACTACTGTGTCTCCCATACAGTGTTTACTATTGACAAGTATATAACTACCGATTTGCTGACACTGCATTTACAGAATCAAGTACCAACAGTAGTCGGCGATGTCGACTGTGATCCGCATAAATGACAGAGCACTCACACCTGTCGACCTATGTCGACTAAACTATAGTGGGTATCCGACAGGGAACACACAGATATAAATATATATTTATAAACATACAGTATACAAGCCCCTTTGTCTAAAAACAGTGCTATCTTTCTCTAAATAGCACTAAACATTGTGCCCCCTCATTGCTTTTGGCGGGGACAGGCAAGAAAATGGCGCTGTAACTGAAGTGAGGGCTAAGCCCCGCCCCCCGGAGCGCTTCAGCCCGCAAAAACATAACTTTGTGCATGCCAACGGAGGTCCCTATTAGAGATGAGCGGGTTCGGTTTCTTTGAATCCGAACCCGCACGAACTTCACTTTTTTTTTCACGGGTCCGAGCGACTCGGATCTTCCCGCCTTGCTCGGTTAACCCGAGCGCGCCCGAACGTCATCATGACGCTGTCGGATTCTCGCGAGACTCGGATTCTATATAAGGAGCCGCGCGTCGCCGCCATTTTCACACGTGCTTTGAGATTGATAGGGAGAGGACGTGGCTGGCGTCCTCTCCATTAGAATAGATTAGAAGAGAGAGAGAGAGAGAGAGAGATTGTGCAGACAGAGTTTACCACAGTGACCAGTGCAGTTGTTGTTAAGTTAACTTTTATTTAATATATCCGTTCTCTGCTATATCCGTTCTCTGCCTGAAAAAAACGATACACAGCAGTCACACAGTGTGACTCAGTCTGTGTGCACTCAGCTCAGCCCAGTGTGCTGCACATCAATGTATAAAAGCTTATAATAATTGTGGGGGAGACTGGGGAGCACTGCAGGTTGTTATAGCAGGAGCCAGGAGTACATAATATTATATTAATTTAAAATTAAACAGTGCACACTTTTGCTGCAGGAGTGCCACTGCCAGTGTGACTAGTGGTGACCAGTGCCTGACCACCAGTATAGTAGTATATTGTTGTATACTATCTCTTTATCAACCAGTCTATATTAGCAGCAGACACAGTACAGTGCGGTAGTTCACGGCTGTGGCTACCTCTGTGTCGGCAGTCGGCACTCGGCAGGCAGTCCGTCCATCCATAATTGTATAATTATATACCACCTAACCGTGGTATTTTTTTTTCTTTCTTTATACCGTCGTCATAGTCATACTAGTTGTTACGAGTATACTACTATCTCTTTATCAACCAGTGTACAGTGCGGTAGTTCACGGCTGTGGCTACCTCTGTGTCGGCAGTCGGCAGGCTGTCCGTCCATCCATAATTGTATTATTATAATATATACCACCTAACCGTGGTTTTTTTTTCATTCTTTATACCGTCATAGTGTCATACTAGTTGTTACGAGTATACTACTATCTCTTTATCAACCAGTGTACAGTGCGGTAGTTCACGGCTGTGGCTACCTCTGTGTCGGCAGTCGGCAGGCAGTCCGTCCATCCATAATTGTATTATAATATATACCACCTAACCGTGGTTTTTTTTTCATTCTTTATACCGTCATAGTGTCATACTAGTTGTTACGAGTATACTACTATCTCTTTATCAACCAGTGTACAGTGCGGTAGTTCACGGCTGTGGCTACCTCTGTGTCGGCAGTCGGCAGGCAGTCCGTCCATCCATAATTGTATTATAATATATACCACCTAACCGTGGTTTTTTTTTCATTCTTTATACCGTCATAGTCAGTCATACTAGTTGTTACGAGTATACTACTATCTCTTTATCAACCAGTGTACAGTGCGGTAGTTCACGGCTGTGGCTACCTCTGTGTCGGCACTCGGCAGGCAGTCCGTCCATCCATAATTGTATTATAATATATACCACCTAACCGTGGTTTTTTTTTCATTCTTTATACCGTCATAGTGTCATACTAGTTGTTACGAGTATACTACTATCTCTTTATCAACCAGTGTACAGTGCGGTAGTTCACGGCTGTGGCTACCTCTGTGTCGGCACTCGGCAGCCCGTCCATAATTGTATACTAGTATCCAATCCATCCATCTCCATTGTTTACCTGAGGTGCCTTTTAGTTGTGCCTATTAAAATATGGAGAACAAAAATGCCACTCCTAGATGGGCCCGGTGTTTGTGTCGGCCACTAGGGTCGCTAATCTTACTCACACAGCTACCTCATTGCGCCTCTTTTTTTCTTTGCGTCATGTGCTGTTTGGGGAGGGTTTTTTGGAAGGGACATCCTGCGTGACACTGCAGTGCCACTCCTAGATGGGCCCGGTGTTTGTGTCGGCCACTAGGGTCGCTTATCTTACTCACACAGCGACCTCGGTGCAAATTTTAGGACTAAAAATAATATTGTGAGGTGTGAGGTATTCAGAATAGACTGAAAATGAGTGTAAATTATGGTTTTTGAGGTTAATAATACTTTGGGATCAAAATGACCCCCAAATTCTATGATTTAAGCTGTTTTTTAGTGTTTTTGGAAAAAAACACCCGAATCCAAAACACACCCGAATCCGACAAAAATAATTCGGTGAGGTTTTGCCAAAACGCGTTCGAACCCAAAACACGGCCGCGGAACCGAACCCAAAACCAAAACACAAAACCCGAAAAATTTCAGGCGCTCATCTCTAGTCCCTATACAGTGTTAATACACTGTATAGATGCACTGTCACCCCCAAAAAGATTATAGTGTTCCTTCTAGGCTGTTTCAGCAGGGTGCTGCACCCTGCCCATTTTTTGAAATGTGAAAAAGCACCCTGCCCTTTTTCAGTGCACCCTGCGGGACCATAAATCACCCTCTTGTATACAGAATGCAACAGTTAGAGTGCATGTTACAATGTTATTGTCTACTCCCTGCCCACCTCTGAGATTGGAACACAATTTCTATACTTAGCGAACTGGATGGCAGATGAGGGACTGTAATGGCCTCACTGCTGTGGCTGCCTGCATAACACAGCACTCTCATAAAGAGGGAAAGAACAGGGTAAGCAGTGAGCATGTACTGCTTACAGTATTTCCCTCGTATGATATACTAAGGGGAAAATATATGTACAAAACCTATAAACATATGCGCTATGCTTTTTGCGCAAAGCGTCACATCAAAAATGTGCCCTTCAAAATAAAAATGTGCCCTCCTCAATGATCAGCACCCTGCCCTTAAAAAATCCTAGCGTGAACACAGTGTGTATATACATATATATATATATATATATATATATACACACACACACACATTGCTGCCCAGGGCGCTCCCTCCCTAGCGTCCTGCACCCTCGTAACAATTGTTGGTGTGTGTGAGCAATGGCGTGCAGCGTGACCGCTGCGATATCTGGCGGGGGTATCGTAGCGGTGCCCAGGACCAGAGTCTGCACTTATGCCTGCTGTATTATAAACTTCTAGTAACTTGCTGCCCAGGGCGCTCCCCCCAGCGCCCTGCACCCTGTGAGTGCCGTTGGTGTGTGGGAGCATGGAGCGCAGCGTGACCGCTGCGTGTTACCTCCGTTGCTGAAGTCTTCTTTTCTTCACATACTCACCCCGATTCTTTCTTCTTGCTTCTGTGAGGGAGTTGACGGCGCGGCGCCGGGAACAAGCCGCTAGGCAAACCAAGTGATCGAACCCTCTGGAGCTAATGGTGTCCAGTAGCCTAAGAAGCAGAGCCCTTGAATTAAGAAGAAGTAGGACTGCCTCTCTCCCCTCACTCCCACGCTGCAGAGAGCCTGTAGCCAGCAGGTCTGCCTGAAAATAAAAAAAACTAAAATAAAGTCTTTAGAGAAACTCTGTAGAGCTCCCCTAGTGTGTGACCCATCACTCCTGGGCACAAAATCTAACTGAGGTCTGGAGGAGGGGCATAGAGGGAGGAGCCAGTTCACACCCACTCAAAGTCTTATAGTGTGCCAATGTCTCCTGCGGATCCCGTCTATACCCCATGGTCCTTACGGAGTCCCCAGCAACCTCTAGGACGTATGAGAAATAAACTTTACTAGAGAAATTCTGGAGCTCCCTTAGCTGTGACCGGTTCCTCCGGGCACATTTTCTAAACGGAGTCTGGTAGAAGGGGCATAGAGGAAGGAGCCAGCCAACACTCTCAAACTTTTAAAGTGCCAATGGCTCCTTGTGGACCCGTCTATACCCATGGTACTAATGTGGACCCCAGCATCCTCTAGGACATAAGAGAAAACTGGGATTACTTCTCTACTATTATGAACTTTTATTTTTATGTATCAACAAAAACAGGATTTTATTACTTACTGATAAATCCATTTCTCAGATTCTATAGGGTACACTGGAGCTTATAACAGTGGGGTGTAAACGAGTGGATGAGTGGAGGCGGCACGTTACGTTTTTTTAGGAGTGTGACTAGCTCCTCCTCTTCTATGCCCCATCAGCCCTAGTTATAGATACTCAGCACGAGTGAAGACTGACAAGTAGACAACACATCTAGAGAAGAAGGATACAACAGAAACACAAAAAACGAAGAACAGTCTGATGACCAACTGAAAGAAAAACGCAATACATACTGCAACCCATTACAGGCAGTCACACAAATGAACACAACAGAGGCAGGAAAAACCAGCACTGAGCAGGTGTCCAGTGTCCCCTATGGAACCGAATAAATGGATCAGTAAGTACCAAAATCCTGTTTTCTCCTTCATCCACTGGATCCCTCAGTACAAATGCAGTATATATTAGAGATGAGCGCCTGAAATTTTTCGGGTTTTGTCGTGTTTTGGTTTTGGGTTCGGTTCCGCGGCCGTGTTTTGGGTTCGACCGCGTTTTGGCAAAACCTCACCGAATTTTTTTTGTCGGATTCGGGTGTGTTTTGGATTCGGGTGTTTTTTTCAAAAAACACTAAAAAACAGCTTAAATCATTGAATTTGCGGTCATTTTGATCCCATAGTATTATTAACCTCAATAACCATAATTTATACTCATTTTCAGTCTATTCTGAACACCTCACACCTCACAATATTATTTTTAGTCCTAAAATTTGCACCGAGGTCGCTGTGTGACTAAGATAAGCGACCCAAGTGGCCGACACAAACACCTGGCCCATCTAGGAGTGGCACTGCAGTGTCACGCAGGATGGCCCTTCAAAAAAATACTCCCCAAACAGCACATGACGCAAAGAAAAAAAGAGGCGCAATGAGGTAGCTGACTGTGTGAGTAAGACTAGCGACCCTAGTGGCCGACACAAACACCGGGCCCATCTAGGAGTGGCACTGCAGTGTCACGCAGGATGTCCCTTCCAAAAAACCCTCCCCAAACAGCACATGACGCAAAGAAAAAAAGAGGCGCAATGAGGTAGCTGACTGTGTGAGTAAGACTAGCGACCCTAGTGGCCGACACAAACACCGGGCCCATCTAGGAGTGGCACTGCAGTGTCACGCAGGATGGCCCTTCCAAAAAACCCTCCCCAAACAGCACATGACGCAAAGAAAAAGAAAAGAAAAAAGAGGTGCAAGATGGAATTGTCCTTGGGCCCTCCCACCCTTATGTTGTATAAACAAAACAGGACATGCACACTTTAACCAACCCATCATTTCAGTGACAGGGTCTGCCACACGACTGTGACTGATATGACGGGTTGGTTTGGACCCCCCCCAAAAAAGAATCAATTAATCTCTCCTTGCACAAACTGGCTCTACAGAGGCAAGATGTCCACCTCATCATCACCCTCCGATATATCACCGTGTACATCCCCCTCCTCACAGATTATCAATTCGTCCCCACTGGAATCCACCATCTCAGCTCCCTGTGTACTTTGTGGAGGCAATTGCTGCTGGTCAATGTCTCCGCGGAGGAATTGATTATAATTCATTTTAATGAACATCATCTTCTCCACATTTTCTGGATGTAACCTCGTACGCCGATTGCTGACAAGGTGAGCGGCGGCACTAAACACTCTTTCGGAGTACACACTTGTGGGAGGGCAACTTAGGTAGAATAAAGCCAGTTTGTGCAAGGGCCTCCAAATTGCCTCTTTTTCCTGCCAGTATAAGTACGGACTGTGTGACGTGCCTACTTGGATGCGGTCACTCATATAATCCTCCACCATTCTATCAATGTTGAGAGAATCATATGCAGTGACAGTAGACGACATGTCCGTAATCGTTGTCAGGTCCTTCAGTCCGGACCAGATGTCAGCATCAGCAGTCGCTCCAGACTGCCCTGCATCACCGCCAGCGGGTGGGCTCGGAATTCTGAGCCTTTTCCTCGCACCCCCAGTTGCGGGAGAATGTGAAGGAGGAGATGTTGACAGGTCGCGTTCCGCTTGACTTGACAATTTTGTCACCAGCAGGTCTTTCAACCCCAGCAGACTTGTGTCTGCCGGAAAGAGAGATCCAAGGTAGGCTTTAAATCTAGGATCGAGCACGGTGGCCAAAATGTAGTGCTCTGATTTCAACAGATTGACCACCCGTGAATCCTTGTTAAGCGAATTAAGGGCTCCATCCACAAGTCCCACATGCCTAGCGGAATCGCTCCGTGTTAGCTCCTCCTTCAATGTCTCCAGCTTCTTCTGCAAAAGCCTGATGAGGGGAATGACCTGACTCAGGCTGGCAGTGTCTGAACTGACTTCACGTGTGGCAAGTTCAAAGGGCATCAGAACCTTGCACAACGTTGAAATCATTCTCCACTGCGCTTGAGACAGGTGCATTCCACCTACTATATCGTGCTCAATTGTATAGGCTTGAATGGCCTTTTGCTGCTCCTCCAACCTCTGAAGCATATAGAGGGTTGAATTCCACCTCGTTACCACTTCTTGCTTCAGATGATGGCAGGGCAGGTTCAGTAGTTTTTGGTGGTGCTCCACTCTTCTGTACGTGGTGCCTGTACGCCGAAAGTGTCCCGCAATTCTTCTGGCCACCGACAGCATCTCTTGCACGCCCCTGTCGTTTTTAAAAAAATTCTGCACCACCAAATTCAAGGTATGTGCAAAACATGGGACGTGCTGGAATTTGCCCATATTTAATGCACACACAATATTGCTGGCGTTGTCCGATGCCACAAATCCACAAGAGAGTCCAATTGGGGTAAGCCATTCCGCGATGATCTTCCTCAGTTGCCGTAAGAGGTTTTCAGCTGTGTGCGTATTCTGGAAAGCGGTGATACAAAGCGTAGCCTGCCTAGGAAAGAGTTGGCGTTTGCGAGATGCTGCTACTGGTGCCGCCGCTGCTGTTCTTGCGGCGGGAGTCCATACATCTACCCAGTGGGCTGTCACAGTCATATAGTCCTGACCCTGCCCTGCTCCACTTGTCCACATGTCCGTGGTTAAGTGGACATTGGGTACAACTGCATTTTTTAGGACACTGGTGAGTCTTTTTCTGACGTCCGTGTACATTATCGGTATCGCCTGCCTAGAGAAGTGGAACCTAGATGGTATTTGGTAATGGGGGCACACTGCCTCAATAAATTGTCTAGTTCCCTGTGAACTAACGGCGGATACCGGACGCACGTCTAACACCAACATAGTTGTCAAGGCCTCAGTTATCCGCTTTGCAGCAGGATGACTGCTGTGATATTTCATCTTCCTCGCAAAGGACTGTTGAACAGTCAATTGCTTACTGGAAGTAGTACAAGTGGGCTTACGACTTCCCCTCTGGGATGACCATCGACTCCCAGCAGCAACAACAGCAGCGCCAGCAGCAGTAGGCGTTACACGCAAGGATGCATCGGAGGAATCCCAGGCAGGAGAGGACTCGTCAGAATTGCCAGTGACATTGCCTGCAGGACTATTGGCATTCCTGGGGAAGGAGGAAATTGACACTGAGGGAGTTGGTGGGGTGGTTTGCGTGAGCTTGGTTACAAGAGGAAGGGATTTACTGGTCAGTGGACTGCTTCCGCTGTCACCCAAAGTTTTTGAACTTGTCACTGACTTATTATGAATGCGCTGCAGGTGACGTATAAGGGAGGATGTTCCGAGGTGGTTAACGTCCTTACCCCTACTTATTACAGCTTGACAAAGGGAACACACGGCTTGACACCTGTTGTCCGCATTTCTGGTGAAATACTTCCACACCGAAGAGCTGATTTTTTTGGTATTTTCACCAGGCATGTCAACGGCCATATTCCTACCACGGACAACAGGTGTCTCCCCGGGTGCCTGACTTAAACAAACCACCTCACCATCAGAATCCTCCTGGTCAATTTCCTCCCCAGCGCCAGCAACACCCATATCCTCCTCATCCTGGTGTACTTCAACACTGACATCTTCAATCTGACTATCAGGAACTGGACTGCGGGTGCTCCTTCCATCACTTGCAGGGGGCGTGCAAATGGTGGAAGGCGCATGCTCTTCACGTCCAGTGTTGGGAAGGTCAGGCATCGCAACCGACACAATTGGAGTCGGACTCTCCTTGTGGATTTGGGATTTCGAAGAACGCACAGTTCTTTGCGGTGCTACTGCTTTTGCCAGCTTTAGTCTTTTCATTTTTCTAGCGAGAGGCTGAGTGCTTCCATCCTCATGTGAAGCTGAACCACTAGCCATGAACATAGGCCAGGGCCTCAGCCGTTCCTTGCCACTCCGTGTGGTAAATGGCATATTGGCAAGTTTACGCTTCTCCTCCGACAATTTTATTTTAGGTTTTGGAGTCCTTTTTTTACTGATATTTGGTGTTTTGGATTTGACATGCTCTGTACTATGACATTGGGCATCGGCCTTGGCAGACGACGTTGCTGGCATTTCATCTACTCGGCCATGACTAGTGGCAGCAGCTTCAGCACGAGGTGGAAGTGGATCTTGATCTTTCCCTAATTTTGGAACCTCAACATTTTTGTTCTCCATATTTTAATAGGCACAACTAAAAGGCACCTCAGGTAAACAATGGAGATGGATGGATTGGATACTAGTATACAATTATGGACGGGCTGCCGAGTGCCGACACAGAGGTAGCCACAGCCGTGAACTACCGCACTGTACTGTGTCTGCTGCTAATATATAGACTGGTTGATAAGGAGATAGTATACTCGTAACTAGTATGTATGTATAAAGAAAGAAAAAAAAACCACGGTTAGGTGGTATATACAATTATGGACGGGCTGCCGAGTGCCGACACAGAGGTAGCCACAGCCGTGAACTACCGCACTGTACTGTGTCTGCTGCTAATATAGACTGGTTGATAAAGAGATAGTATACTCGTAACTAGTATGACTATAAAGAAAGAAAAAAAAAACCACGGTTAGGTGGTATATACAATTATGGACGGGCTGCCGAGTGCCGACACAGAGGTAGCCACAGCCGTGAACTACCGCACTGTACTGTGTCTGCTGCTAATATATAGACTGGTTGATAAAGAGATAGTATACTCGTAACTAGTATGTATGTATAAAGAAAGAAAAAAAAACCACGGTTAGGTGGTATATACAATTATGGACGGGCTGCCGAGTGCCGACACAGAGGTAGCCACAGCCGTGAACTACCGCACTGTACTGTGTCTGCTGCTAATATAGACTGGTTGATAAAGAGATAGTATACTCGTAACTAGTATGTATGTATAAAGAAAGAAAAAAAAACCACGGTTAGGTGGTATATACAATTATGGACGGGCTGCCGAGTGCCGACACAGAGGTAGCCACAGCCGTGAACTACCGCACTGTACTGTGTCTGCTGCTAATATATAGACTGGTTGATAAAGAGATAGTATACTCGTAACTAGTATGTATGTATAAAGAAAGAAAAAAAAACCACGGTTAGGTGGTATATACAATTATGGACGGGCTGCCGAGTGCCGACACAGAGGTAGCCACAGCCGTGAACTACCGCACTGTACTGTGTCTGCTGCTAATATAGACTGGTTGATAAAGAGATAGTATACTCGTAACTAGTATGACTATTGTGACAAGAACACTGGGATAGTGTTTGAGGGCAGGTATATTTGTCCCAGGTTCTTGTCTTACATGTTTTAGAAAATGTTAACTTCTAGGAAAAATGCTTTTTGTTTTGTCTGAACCTTTTCAGTTTGCTGTAAAAGCTGGGAAAAGGCTCTGAGAGAGAGATAAGGCGAGTTCTAGACATTGGGCCCAGTTCGGGTCTTTGGCCTCACAGAGGGCTAATCAGGGTTTCAGCTGTGTAAGAGTGATATAGTGCTTCTAACCTGATTAGTATGGGCAGACTGCCTGGGAAGGCTGCAGGATCTGTGTGTGAGAGACACGCTTTCTGATGCAAGTAAGCTATACAGTATGTACTGAAGAACTCTGTGTTTTGTTTAGTGACAGTTAGGAACATCTTATGTTTAGTTAGTGCCGGACAGGCAAGGTATTTTTATTTTGGGGTTTGTTTTATTTTCTGTTTCAATAAAACTGGCCGGGGTCAGTTGTACCAGAAACTGGACTTGTGTTGTTCCTCAGCTGCTGCGGGCTGCCATATTCCCCAGGAAAAGGCACCTTGCACCCCTACAGTGTTACACTATAAAGAAAGAAAAAAAAACCACGGTTAGGTGGTATATACAATTATGGACGGGCTGCCGAGTGCCGACACAGAGGTAGCCACAGCCGTGAACTACCGCACTGTACTGTGTCTGCTGCTAATATATAGACTGGTTGATAAAGAGATAGTATACTCGTAACTAGTATGTATGTATAAAGAAAGAAAAAAAAACCACGGTTAGGTGGTATATACAATTATGGACGGGCTGCCGAGTGCCGACACAGAGGTAGCCACAGCCGTGAACTACCGCACTGTACTGTGTCTGCTGCTAATATAGACTGGTTGATAAAGAGATAGTATACTCGTAACTAGTATGTATGTATAAAGAAAGAAAAAAAAACCACGGTTAGGTGGTATATACAATTATGGACGGGCTGCCGAGTGCCGACACAGCAGTAGCCACAGCCGTGAACTACCGCACTGTACTGTGTCTGCTGCTAATATATAGACTGGTTGATAAAGAGATAGTATACTCGTAACTAGTATGTATGTATAAAGAAAGAAAAAAAAACCACGGTTAGGTGGTATATACAATTATGGACGGGCTGCCGAGTGCCGACACAGAGGTAGCCACAGCCGTGAACTACCGCACTGTACTGTGTCTGCTGCTAATATATAGACTGGTTGATAAAGAGATAGTATACTCGTAACTAGTATGTATGTATAAGGAAAGAAAAAAAAACCACGGTTAGGTGGTATATACAATTATGGACGGGCTGCCGAGTGCCGACACAGAGGTAGCCACAGCCGTGAACTACCGCACTGTACTGTGTCTGCTGCTAATATAGACTGGTTGATAAAGAGATAGTATACTCGTAACTAGTATGTATGTATAAAGAAAGAAAAAAAAACCACGGTTAGGTGGTATATACAATTATGGACGGGCTGCCGAGTGCCGACACAGAGGTAGCCACAGCCGTGAACTACCGCACTGTACTGTGTCTGCTGCTAATATAGACTGGTTGATAAAGAGATAGTATACTCGTAACTAGTATGACTATAAAGAAAGAAAAAAAAACCACGGTTAGGTGGTATATACAATTATGGACGGGCTGCCGAGTGCCGACACAGAGGTAGCCACAGCCGTGAACTACCGCACTGTACTGTGTCTGCTGCTAATATAGACTGGTTGATAAAGAGATAGTATACTACTAATATTATATATACTGGTGGTCAGGTCACTGGTCACTAGTCACACTGGCAGTGGCACTCCTGCAGCAAAAGTGTGCACTGTTTAATTTTAATATAATATTATGTACTCCTGGCTCCTGCTATAACCTATAACTGGCACTGCAGTGCTCCCCAGTCTCCCCCACAATTATAAGCTGTGTGAGCTGAGCACAGTCAGATATATATATACATTGATGCAGCAGACTGGGCTGAGCAGTGCACACAGATATGGTATGTGACTGAGTCACTGTGTGTATCGTTTTTTTCAGGCAGAGAACGGATATATTAAATAAAACAAACTGCACTGTCTGGTGGTCACTGTGGTCGTCAGTCACTAAACTCTGCACTCTCTTCTACAGTATCACAGCCTCAGGTCAATCTCTCTCTCTCTCTCTCAACCCTAATCTAAATGGAGAGGACGCCAGCCACGTCCTCTCCCTATCAATCTCAATGCACGTGTGAAAATGGCGGCGACGCGCGGCTCCTTATATAGAATCCGAGTCTCGCGAGAATCCGACAGCGTCATGATGACGTTCGGGCGCGCTCGGGTTAACCGAGCAAGGCGGGAGGATCCGAGTCTGCTCGGATCCGTGAAAAAAACCATGAAGTTCTGGCGGGTTCGGATTCAGAGAAACCGAACCCGCTCATCTCTAGTATATATATATCTCCTCAATCCAGTCCTAATGGGTCCCAGAACATCTGACTGCTATACATAATCATCCTGTGTGCCGAGTTCCCGTGTGCTTCCCCCGTCGGCATTGAAACCCAATTCAAGCACCAGAGTTAGAAATAACAAACAGTGTGCACAGCAGTTAGTAGTGCAGTAATCCAATTAGAGGCTCTTCCCACCTCCACCACAAATATTGCACACTCAAAAAAAAGAGATACCACTCCAGCCACTTAATAACATGGTGTCTTTAATTCCATATACTATCCCCCACTCTTAGGGCACCATAATGCAGGTGTATATCACACCGTGACGGTATCAGATGTTACCGGAAACATAGGGGATAAATAGCAAGAATAGTGTTATAGTGTATGAAACAAAATACACATTTTTTACAAAAAAAATTCAATAAAACATGACCTATATAGACATCCACAATAAAATTACATCCAGGTATAGCAGAATGAATGGTCAATTACAGCCTAACGGAAAGAGCTGGCTCACAGTCAGTTCTTATAAGCATGTGTGTCAAGAGTCCCTCCAGGCTGCAGCTGTGGATTTCTCCTGAATCCAGATTCCTCTCCACAAACGCCGGCTAAGTCCACATCATTCGCCATACATTGGCTGTCAATTTCACAAGCACCAACGTGTTCTAGCCCTCCTCGGGTCTTTTTGAAGATCAGCTCTTAGCGTGCATATCGCACAGTACAAATGCAGGGTATATATCTCCCCAATCCAGTCCTAATTGGTCTCGGCACATCTGACCGCTATACATAATCATCCCATTAGTCCACGATCGTGTGTACCGGGTTCCCGTATGCTTCCCCCGTCGGCATGGAAACCCGATTACTACAACTGGTCACCTGGTCCGGCTTTCTCCGACGCTCAATGTTATACGTTGCCAAAGCAGCTGGAGACGCTGTCAAATTTCCTGCTCTCAAATACTCCCAGTCTCCCTGCGGGGCCATATAACGTATTTCCACAAGTGTTAGTAGTCTTATGTTCCTCAGGTGCTGTTTATCTTTTGACAGGTCTCTTTGATATATCATAAGTATTATGTCAGGTGGTCCCAGGTAATCTATTTGAACTGGAAGCATCCTCCACAAACACTACAAATCTAAAATAAATATAAGCAGAATTAAAATCATTTAAAAAACACAAAAAGTAAAAAATCACAAGAACCACTTAACTTCAAAATCTAAGTTCTGGCCTCCTGGTTGTAACGTTCCCAGTTCATACATAGTCCTCATCTCTGTTTTGGCTAATTGGTTTGCCAAGTCTCTTTTTCGGTAGAAACAGTCCAGTTTTCGGATGAAAATGGGTAGTTTCCAGGGATTTGGCTTCGCGTGCCGGAGGCAGGTGAAACAAAATCCCAGATAAGCAGTGGCTTGCGCCAGTTTATTGGCGCTAATAGGATAGCCCCCAATGGGACAATTAGCTGTGGTAATGAGAGACTGAGGCTCTTAGGGGGCAAACTGTGGTAGTACCGTACATGGTGGGTGGAATGGTTAGTATAGCACATACGTGAGACAGCAGGAGGGGCATGCAAGAAGTGTTATGGACACCTAGCACCTGCTCTCTTGCATGCCCCCCCCCTGCCTTCCAGCTTTTCCCTCAAAATTCTATCTGACACACATGACCCGAGGGTCCCCATGACATGGGGTTATTTCCCTCCAGTATGCCCCCAGCATCTGCCACCCCCCTGCAGCATTGCCTACATGACCCGGAAATGACCACAGCAGTGTGTTCCCCACATGCCCCCTTCATAGGCTTACCAAACTATCCCTTTAAACCGGGACTCTCATGAATTACACAGGTTCTGTGGCTGTCAGTCATCAAGCCTGCATTTTACCCGGTTTTAATCAACCACAGAACCGGTGTAATTCAGGACTGTCCCAGTTTAAAGGGATAATATGGTAAGCCTACCCCTGCACATCAGCATGTTCCCCAAATGCCACCACCATTTGTCTCCCAGCAGTTTGCTTCCACACATGCCTACATTGTCCCCAACATCTCCCTGACAAGCCCCATCAACAGCAGCCTGCTTCCCTATGTGCCACGTGTGCCCCCAACGTCTCAGTCATGCCCCATCACCAGCAACCTACTTTCCAACATGATCGTGTGCCCCCTGCATCTCTCTGACCTACCCCATCACTAAGAGCCTGCATGCCCACATGCCCCGTGACTTCCTGACCTAGCCCATCACCAGCAGCCTTTTATCTCACATGGCCTCCTGTGTGTGCCCCATCACCAACAGCCGCCTTCCCAACATAGAATTTGATGGCAGATAAGAACCACTTTGCCCATATAGTCTGCCACTTTTTCAATCATATTGTTAGTTTAAACCCTATTTGACCCTTTTTTCTTTGTAATAAGCCAGTGTGCCCCATATGACCTCTGAATCTCCTCCGACATGGCCCTTGTTTTCTGTATTTGCCTCCAGTGTTTCTCGGACATGCCCCATCACCAGCAGATTGCTTCCCACATGACCCCAGCATCGTCCTGTCATGCCCCATTACCAGCAGTATGCTTGAACACATGACCCCGTGTATCCACGTCGTCTCCCTGGCATGCCCCATCACCCTGTTCCCCCATTTGGCCTCCTGTGTGCCCCATCTGCCCACAGTGTCTCTCCGACATGGCCCGTGTGCCCTAATCGCCTCTATGATATGCCTTATCGCCAGCAGCTTTCTTCCCCACATGCCTACCTGTGGGCCGTCAGCGTACCCTTGCCCCATCCAGAGCAGCCTGCTTCCCCACATGCCCCATCACCACAGTCTACCTGACATGTCCCAAGACCAACAACTTGATTCCACATGCCCCATTTCCCAGCGCCTCCCTGACTGGGTATGGGACTCAGGGTTAACAGTGTCTAGGTCGACACACATTAGGTTAACACCTATTGGTCAACAGTCAAAACAGGAAAATAGGTTGACACGGCCATAAGGTCAACATGAGTTTTTAATGTTGTTTTGGTGTCGTTTTCTTCGTAAAGTGACGGGGAACCCCAATTAGTGCACTGTGTTCGCTCGCCATGCTTCGGGCAAGGCAAGTTGCTGTTCCCAATTGTAGTCCACGTGGAACGTAAAGTATGAAGAGTTCAAAAAATGAAAAGAAATTAAATGTGAAAAACTCATGTCGACCTTGTTCAAGTCAACCTAATGGTCGTGTCGACCTACTCAATGTTGACCAATAGGTGTCGACCTAGAGTCCGGATGCCCTCCCTGATATGCTCCATATCCAGCAACCTACTTCTCAACATGTCTGTGAACCAACTGCCCCCCCCCCCCCAGACATGGCCTCCTGTGTGCCCCAACTAACCCCAGCGTTTCCCTCACATGGCCGCAGCATCTCTCAAGATACCCTGTGTACCCCAAATGCCCCCGACAGGCCCCAAAACCACCAAATTCCAGTATCTCCCTGACATTCCCCATTACCAGCAGCCAACTTCCCCACATGCCCCTTGTGCTTCAAATGCCCCCCGAATTTCCATGACATTCCCCATCACCAGGAGGCTGTCCAGTGTGGCCCAACTTCTTCCTAACATACCCGATCACCACATGCACCCCCAACCACCAATTGTTTCCCTGATATGCCTTATCGCCAGCAGTTTCAGCCCCTCATGCTCGTGTGCCTCCAGTGTCTCCCTGACCAACTCCATCACCAGCAACCTGCTTTCCCACATGCCAACCAGCTTCTTACCTTGTAAAGTGATTCAACTTGTAAGCAGCCTCAGCCAAAGATAATTATCCCATGGCTACTGCAGCTGAAACACCCGGGTACACACAGTTGGTTTTAAATCCAAGTTGGGGAAGGGACCTCTGACGTCACCAGGGGAGGAGCCACGGCCGAACTGGGTACCCGAAAAGTACGCTCGCCACCTTTCTAAAGGTAGTTGTAGGTGGCATGGATAGTAGAAGAAATATCCCGCTGGCCTAGCTCCTCTCCCCTGGGTAGATGCTAGAATCAAGTGGGCTAAGGGACCTTTTCCGTAAGGGGGAGGAGTTACGACGCAAGGGGGAGGAGCTAGGCCAGCGGGATAGTTCCTCTACTATCTGTATGAATAGACCCCTAAGTGCATTGTCCCATATATATATCTTTATATCCTGCTAAGGAGACTGTTGTGTCTGGACCAGCAATATGTAGCATGTAGACAGGACATGGCATGGGGTGCAATCTTAAACAGTAATAATGTAGACTTTATTATGAATTGTGTTAAAATAGTTTTATTTTTTTTTCGTTAGAGTGATGCCATTTTCAGCATAAACATGTACAGTACATCTGGAGCTGTTTTCTGTGTGTTTTCAACTTGCTGTATGTATTTTTTTGTTTTGTGATGCTAATTGCATTTAAGCATATCTACGCCTTATAGCCTGACATTTATTTTGTGTATGTGTGCATAGATATTGATATAACATGCATATAATACATAAATATGTAACATACCTTAACCTCTTAAGTGGCACTAATGTATTTGATACAACCACAGCCAGGAGTGTGTTACCGGACCAGGTCGTATCCGGTATGTCAGTGCTACCCTGCAGCATTCCAGTATGTATTTAGGAAATCCATTATGCGTAAGTGCTGTTACATCGTGCCTGGGCTCCCTGGTGAGGCAGTTCTGGTTTTAGCAATAGATGTGACCTCTTGTTAGCATATTGATATGGTACCATGACTCCTGGCTTGGCCTTCACTGGACAACAGAACAGAGCAGTTTAGAATTGCCATAGCTATTTTGAATTGTGAGTTAGCTCCCAGCACTATTCAATACAGCGCCAAGTGACACCAATTATCTGGAATTCTTTTCTCACCCCCGGGGGGTGAGAGGGGAAATCCGACAAAAGTGCGGCCGGCGCGAGGCTGATTCTGTCGGGCATCAGCATCGCGGCAGGGAGTTAAGTCTGAGAATGCCCGTTCTCCCGACAATTCAACCTGTTAAGTCGGCGAGAACGGGCCTTCGACAACTTAACATGAGCTGAATTGAATAGAGACGGGAGCTAACTCCCAACGCTATTCAACTGTCGCTGAATAGAACTGACCCCAAGGCTCCTATTCCTTGCGTACCTCTTACTGTATGGCTGCAGCAAGAGAAACCTGTTGCTGTCTTATCACCTAGTAGTAATTTATTTGGTCTAAATCCGTATAGAACACATACAAAGGCCGATATTCTATTGCTTATCATGCCCGATCTCCCGTCTAAAGTGACGGGAGATCGCGTGGATGATATTCAATTGTCTCTTTTTTGCTCATAGAAGTCGGGTTTAGCTGCGTAAAGCAACTAAACATTACCAAAGTGCTGGGCGCGATTGCGAAAAGTACCATATGTGCGCCCAGACGGGTCACTTTTCACACATTTCTGCTTGCCACACCCGGATGATCACTTTTAACCATTAATTTAATCCCACCAGATCTTATTTTAATTCAACAATATACTTATGCAGCAAATTCCCAGCACTTGCCTATATTGACTTGCATGTGTAAAGAGGGCATAATAGACAATCAACAACTGAATTTAACTTTAAACCATTTGTGGTGTAGTTCAATATCATTGTAACAATACATCTCTGGTACTATTTCAGCGATATGCATAATATGACACGTTAGGAACAAATTGTTGAAAAAATATCAAAATCATGGAAAAAATGTTTTATTGAAAATATATATTGAATAGTTTGACGGTATATGAGCAGATCACAGCGTAGTGATAACTGTCCTTGGTATTGAATATCTGACAGGCACTTATTTAAAAGGTTGCTTTGTGCAGAATATTGTTGTTGTTACTTCCACATAAAATTTGTATATTTTTTGTCCTGTGTGTAGAATTTGTGCCATCAGTGGCTCGATTCAGTCTGATATCCTGTTGACATGTACAGTTCCATGTTGGTTGATCCAGTGCATGGAAACCACTTTTGTTATATTTATGGGCTGAGCCACTTTCTTGTCTGGCCCAGTCACCTGCATCTTTGCCAGTGATTTTGCTTCTCCATGAGTGGTTGGACATGGCAGGCTAATATTGGGTGCTTTGATGTATAGTAATATGATGGAAGCAGTTTCTGTGTTAGTCATATTTTATAACCATCCTTGTTGTCTAAAGAGCAAAGGTCTCGATTCAATTCTAAGCGAGTTGAATAGTGCCAGGAATCCGCTCCCGGGGCTATTCAATAGAGCTGTTACATCCGATGACGGGATTTCTTCTCGCACCCCCGGAGGAATGCAAGCAGAAATCCGACAAAAGTGCCGGTGCAATGCTGATTTCTGACCGTAGCGTGGCGGAAATAGCATTGCGCTGGACACTTACGTTGGAGAATGCTGGTTCTCCCGACAAAACACCCTGCGTAGTCTGGGAGAATGGGCTTTAGTCCCGGGAGCTAATTCTCGGCGCTTAGAATTGTATCGAGCCCAAAGAGATGCTCTTTCGTGCAAACCCTACATACCTTGTCTTCCATGAGGACAGAGCGGAGGTTTGCACGCAGGCTGCCTTCCTACCAAAGGTTGTGATGGCCTTTCATACAAATCAGCCAATTGTAGTGCCGGCCTTTCGGGAGCGGTCAGAGCACTCCTCTACTTTGGACATGGTGCAAGCTTTGCGCATCTATGTCGCTAGGACTGCCTCCTCACAGATATCGGACGCACTGTTTGTATTGTATGACTCTGACCGCAAGGGTTGGCCAGCTTCGAAGCAAGACTTTAGCTCAATGGATTCGATTGACCATCCGTCAGGCATATGTGAGCCAGGAACTACAGCCTCCATTTTCTATTGGAGCGCATTCCATTAGATCGGTAGGTGCCTCTTGGGGGCATGGCGAGGTGTGTCTACCTTGCAACTTTGCACTTGGTCTTTGTCCAACACCTTTAAGTTTTATCGATTTGATAATTTTGCAGCTTTGGCCTCTCGTTTTGGCCAATTAGTTTTGCAGGTTCCTCAGAGCTCTCCCACCGAGAGGAATGGCTTTGGAACGTCCCCAGCATAAGCTTCCAGTGTCCCCTAGTGGATGAAAGAGAAAAGGGGATTTTGGTACCTACCGGTAAATCCTTTTCTCTGATTCCACAGGGGACACTGGACGCCCTCCACAGCTCTATCACCTGCTTTTTGTAGATAGTTTTTGGAGTTTGACCTGTTTGTCTGTTCTGTGGGTGTGGTCTCATAGTTCATCCTTTCTCTGTTCCATCTCCTCTCGGTCTACATTTTTCTAACTGGGGGATGATGGGAACTAGATGGGGAGGAGCTACACACTTTTCTAAATTAACACGTACCATCTCCCAGCAATCCAGCCTCTAATTCCCCAGCGTAAGCTTCCACTGTCCCCTGTGGAATCAGAGAAAAGGATTTACCGGTAGGTACCAAAATCTCCTTTTTTCTCGCACCTCTGGAGGCTGCAAGAATTTTTTTTTTACTGCCGCGGGTAATGGGTGTCTGATTGGAGCAACAATTGAATAGCTCAAATAGACACCCATTCCTATAGATGCCCAGCAGAGGGCACAAGAGACAATTGAATAAGCCCCTCTGGACATTGTGGCTGTAGGTCCTACTGAGCTGTTAGTGCATTGGGATGTTATAAGCACAGTTGTGTAAAGAGACAGAATTGCATAAGTAACTTGGGAAATAAAATTAAAATAAATCACTTTATCTTTATGTATTTTATAGTATTTCTCTGACGTCCTAAGTGGATGCTGGGACTCCGTAAGGACCATGGGGAATAGCGGCTCCGCAGGAGACTGGGCACAACTATAAAGAAAGCTTTAGGTCTAACTGGTGTGCACTGGCTCCTCCCACTATGACCCTCCTCCAGACTTCAGTTAGAATCTTGTGCCCGGCTGAGCTGGATGCACACTAGGGGCTCTCCTGAGCTCCTAAAAAGAAAGTATATTTTAGGTTTTTTATTTTACAGTGAGATCTGCTGGCAACAGACTCACTGCAGCGAGGGACTAAGGGGAGAAGAAGCGAACCTACCTAACTGGTGGTAGCTTGGGCTTCTTAGGCTACTGGACACCATTAGCTCCAGAGGGATCGAACACAGGACCCGACCTCGATCGTTCGGTCCCGGAGCCGCGCCGCCGGCCCCCTTACAGAGCCAGAAGCAAGAAGTGTTCCGGAAAATCGGCGGTAGAAGACTTCTGTCTTCAATAAGGTAGCGCACAGCACTGCAGCTGTGCGCCATTGCTCCTCATGCACACCTCACACTCCGGTCACTGATGGGTGCAGGGCGCTGGGGGGGGGGGGGGCGCCCTGAGGGCAATATAATACACCTTGGCTGGCAAATCTACACCATATATAGTCAGGAAGGCTATATAGGTGTAAAAATACCCCTGCCAGAATTCCAGAAAAAGCGGGAGAAGTCCGCCGGAAAAGGGGCGGGGCCATCTCCCTCAGCACACTGGCACCATTTTTCCCTCACAGCTCCGCTGGAAGGACGCTCCCTGGCTCTCCCCTGCAGTGTCAAGCTACATAAGGGTAAAAAAGAGAGGGGGGGCACTAAATTTAGGCGCAGTATATATATATATATATATATATATATATATAATATAATATATATATATAGAAAAGATGTCGCGCAATCTCACACAGAGTCTTTGAAATATATATCAGTCCAAATGTACTTTTGCAGCAGTCCTCCTCTAGGAGTAAACCCGTACTCCTCAGCACATGTGAAAAAAAGAAATAATGGAGGGCGCAATGGTGAGTATAGAATTACAAGTTTTTACTGGCATCAGTATCACTCACGTACATTTAAAATAAAAGTTAACCAGCGCGATGTAGATCATCAGTGGAGCCTCCGGAAAACCGCACTAACGAACCCCGTCGCTCACAGGATAACAGCAGCCGCTAAATCCTTCTAGCCGCACGGACTTGAATAACGGACCACACGCGCTGACACTTCAGACAATGGATCCTTGAACCTCGTCCTGCTGGCCACGCCCAACGCGTTTCGTCGTAAGACTTCGTCAGGGGGTGTGGCTAACATCAATGTCCCATACAATTTATAGCAGACCAGCATAATTGACTTTGAGCAGCATCAATAATTAAATTACATAATATAAAATGCAAATAACATCAACAAACAACATACAATATTCTTAAAACATATATGTTATCCATAGTAACAACACTGGCAGTTTTTATATAGTTTAAAATACATAAAAGATAAAATACACAATAATAATAAAAACAAAATAACACTAATTGTGTCAATTAAACATTTAGTATCACCTGAAAAAGTAAAACCTCTGTTTCTATGTGGTTTTTAACTCCATCTATACTGATTAGACAATATTATAAACAGGAACACAATGGAGCCAATGGCCCTACTACTATGCGTAAGAGTTAATAGCGTCTAAACAGCAAGTTTATAGTGCAGAAAATAGGTATTTAATGTAGAAAAGGGGTAATGTCATAATTTTCATTCAGCCCAAATGGGCTGATAGTATTGAGTGTATGTATCCAATACATTTCTCTCTTTCCCAATAATTTAGAGACATCACCTCCCCTATCATCTAATTCTACATGCTCAATAGCTTTAAAAGAAAAATTGCTGAGCGAACCCCCATTACAATTAAAAAAATGTCTAGGTACACTGTGATCTTTCAATTTATTAGTGATACTCCTAGTATGCTCAAGTATACGAATTTTTAAATGTCTTTTGGTTTTTCCCACGTATCTTGCACCGCAAGAACACTCTAAAAGATAAATTACGGAAGTGGTCAGGCAATTCATAAAACTTTTTATTTCCCAAGATTTTGACATCCTGTAATTTTGGTTTTGCCTAGCACCAAGTAATTTAAGTTATACACCAGGTGAGACATGGTTAGGCAAAACCAAAATTACAGGATGTTTCCCATGCAATCATTGCAAGGTATGTCCTTTGATGGATAAAGATAGGAAGAGGATTTGGAATAGTGCCAAATCAAAATCTTGGGAAATAAAAAGTTTTATGAATTGCCTGACCACTTCCGTAATTTATCTTTTAGAGTGTTCTTGCGGTGCAAGATACGTGGGAAAAACCAAAAGACATTTAAAAATTCGTATACTTGAGCATACTAGGAGTATCACTAATAAATTGAAAGATCACAGTGTACCTAGACATTTTTTTAATTGTAATGGGGGTTCGCTCAGCAATTTTTCTTTTAAAGCTATTGAGCATGTAGAATTAGATGATAGGGGAGGTGATGTCTCTAAATTATTGGGAAAGAGAGAAATGTATTGGATACATACACTCAATACTATCAGCCCATTTGGGCTGAATGAAAATTATGACATTACCCCTTTTCTACATTAAATACCTATTTTCTGCACTATAAACTTGCTGTTTAGACGCTATTAACTCTTACGCATAGTAGTAGGGCCATTGGCTCCATTGTGTTCCTGTTTATAATAGTGTCTAATCAGTATAGATGGAGTTAAAAACCACATAGAAACAGAGGTTTTACTTTTTCAGGTGATACTAAATGTTTAATTGACACAATTAGTGTTATTTTGTTTTTATTATTATTGTGTATTTTATCTTTTATGTATTTTAAACTATATAAAAACTGCCAGTGTTGTTACTATGGATAACATATATATTTTAAGAATATTGTATGTTGTTTGTTGATGTTATTTGCATTTTATATGATGTAATTTAATTATTGATGCTGCTCAAAGTCAATTATGCTGGTCTGCTATAAATTGTATGGGACATTGATGTTAGCCACACCCCCTGACGAAGTCTTACGACGAAACGCGTTGGGCGTGGCCAGCAGGACGAGGTTCAAGGATCCATTGTCTGAAGTGTCAGCGCGTGTGGTCCGTTATTCAAGTCCGTGCGGCTAGAAGGATTTAGCGGCTGCTGTTATCCTGTGAGCGACGGGGTTCGTTAGTGCGGTTTTCCGGAGGCTCCACTGATGATCTACATCGCGCTGGTTAACTTTTGTTTTAAATGTACGTGAGTGATACTGATGCCAGTAAAAACTTGTAATTCTATACTCACCATTGCGCCCTCCATTATTTCTTTTTTTCACATATATATATATATATATATATATATATATATATATATATATATATAATATTATAAGCAGCTATAAGGGAAAAAACACTCATTTATAGTGGGATCCCTGTGTTATATAGCGCTCTGGTGTGTGCTGGCATACTCTCTCTCTGTCTCCCCAAAGGGCTTTGTGGGGTCCTGTCCTCTGTCAGAGCATTCCCTGTGTGTATGTGGTGTGTCGGTACGGCTGTGTCGACATGTTTGATGAGGAGGCTTATGTGGAGGCGGAGCAGATGCCGATAAATGTGATGTCACCCCCTGCGGGGTCGACACCTGAGTGGATGGTTCTGTGGAAGGAATTACGCAACAGCGTCGACTCCTTGCATAAAAGGTTTGACGACATACCAAATATGGGACAGACGGCTTCTCAGCCTGTGCCTGCCCAGGCGTCTCAAAAGCCATCAGGGGCTCTAAAACGCCCGCTACCTCAGATAGCAGACACAGATGTCGACACGGATACTGAATCCAGTGTCGACGACGATGAGACTAATGTATCTTCCAATAGGGCCACACATTATATGATTGAGGCAATGAAAAATGTGTTGCATATTTCTGATGTCACCCCGGGTACCACAAAAAAGGGTATTATGTTTGGAGAGAAAAAACTACCAGTTGTTTTTCCTCCATCTGAGGAATTAAATGAAGTGTGTGAAGAAGCGTGGGCTTACCCCGATAAGAAACTGGTAATTTCTAAGAGGTTACTAATGGCGTACCCTTTCCCGCCAGAGGATAGGTCACGTTGGGAAACATCCCCTAGGGTGAATAAAGCGTTCACACGCTTGTCAAAGAAGGTGGCACTACCGTCTCCGGATACGGCCGCCCTGAAGGAATCTGCTGATAGAAAGCAGGAGGCTATCCTGAAGTCTATATATACACACACAGGTGTTATACTGAGACCAGCTATTGCTTCAGCATGGATGTGCAGTGCTGCAGCTGCGTGGTCAGATTCCCTGTCGGAAAATATTGATACCCTAGACAGGGACACTTTATTGCTAACCGTAGAGCATATTAAAGACGCACTCTTATACATGAGGGATGCACAGAGGGATATTTGCCGGCTGGCATCTAAAATAAGTGCAATGTCCATTTCTGCCAGGAGAGGGTTATGGACTCGGCAGTGGACAGGAGATGCAGATTCTAAAAGGCACATGGAAGTTTTGCCTTATAAGGGTGAGGAGTTGTTCGGGGATGGTCTCTCGGACCTCGTTTCCACAGCAACAGCTGGGAAGTCTACATTTTTACCCCATGTTCCCTCACAGCCAAAGAAAGCACCGTATTATCAGGTACAGTCCTTTCGGCCCAATAAGGGCAAGCGGGTTAAAGGCGCGTCCTTTCTGCCCAGAGGCAGAGGTAGAGGGAAAAAGCTGCAGCATACAGCCAGTTTCCAGGAGCAAAAGTCCTCCCCCGCTTCCTCTAAGTCCACAGCATGACGCTGGGGCTCCACAGGCGGAGCCAGGTACGGTGGGGGCCCGTCTCAAAAATTTCAGCGATCAGTGGGCTCGCTCACGGGTGGATCCCTGGATCCTTCAAGTAGTATTTCAGGGGTACAAGCTGGAATTCGAGACGTCTCCCCCCCGCCGTTTCCTCAAATCTGCCTTGCCAACAACTCCCTCAGGCAGGGAGGCAGTGTTAGAGGCAATTCACAAGCTGTATTCCCAGCAGGTGATAGTAAAGGTGCCCCTACTTCAACAAGGACGGGGTTACTATTCCACAATGTTTGTGGTACCGAAACCGGACGGTTCGGTGAGACCCATTTTAAATTTGAAATACTTGAACACGTATATAAAAAAATTCAAGTTCAAGATGGAATCGCTCAGGGCGGTTTTTGCAAGCCTGGACGAGGGGGATTACATGGTATCCCTGGACATCAAGGATGCTTACCTGCATGTCCCCATTTACCATCCTCACCAGGAGTACCTCAGATTTGTGGTACAGGATTGTCATTACCAATTCCAGACGTTGCCGTTCGGTCTATCCACGGCTCCGAGGGTCTTTACCAAGGTAATGGCCGAAATGATGATACTCCTTCGAAAGAAGGGAGTTTTAATTATCCCGTACTTGGACGATCTCCTGATAAAGGCGAGGTCCAGGGAGCAGTTGTTGGTCGGGGTAGCACTATCTCGGGAGGTGCTACAACAGCACGGCTGGATTCTAAATATTCTAAAGTCACAGCTGGTCCCTACGACACGTCTACTGTTCCTGGGGATGGTTCTGGACACAGAACAGAAAAAAGTGTTTCTCCCGGAGGAGAAGGACAAGGAGCTGTCATCTCTAGTCAGAGGCCTCCTAAAACCAAAACAGGTGTCGGTGCATCACTGCACGCGGATCCTGGGAAAGATGGTAGCTTCCTACGAAGCAATTCCATTCGGCAGGTTCCATGCAAGAACCTTTCAGTGGGACCTGTTGGACAAGTGGTCCGGATCGCATCTTCAGATGCATCGGCTGATAACCCTGTCTCCAAGGACCAGGGTGTCTCTGTTGTGGTGGCTGCAGAGTGCTCATCTTCAAGAGGGCCGCAGATTCGGCATACAGGACAGGGTCCTGGTGACTACGGATGCCAGCCTTCGAGGCTGGGGGGCAGTCACACAGGGAAGAAACTTCCAAGGAGTATGGTCAAGTCAGGAGACTTCCCTGCACATAAATATTCTGGAGCTGAGGGCCATTTACAATGCCCTAAGTCAGGCAAAACCCCTGCTTCAAAACCAGCCGGTACTGATCCAGTCAGACAACATCACGGCGGTCGCCCATGTAAACCGACAGGGCGGCACGAGAAGCAGGACGGCGATGGCAGAAGCCACAAGGATTCTCCGATGGGCGGAAAATCACGTGTTAGCACTGTCAGCAGTGTTCATTCCGGGAGTGGACAACTGGGAAGCAGACTTCCTCAGAAGGCACGACCTCCACCCGGGAGAGTGGGGACTTCATCCAGAAGTCTTCCAACTGATTGTAAACCGTTGGGAAAGGCCACAGGTGGACATGATGGCGTCCCGCCTAAACAAAAAGCTAAAAAGATATTGCGCCAGGTCAAGAGACCCGCAGGCGATAGCTGTGGACGCTCTAGTGACACCGTGGGTGTACCGGTCGGTTTGTGTTCCCTCCACTTCCTCTCATACCAAAGGTACTGAGGATAATAAGGAGAAGAGAAGTAAGAACTATACTCATTGTTCCGGATTGGCCAAGAAGAGCTTGGTACCCGGAACTTCAAGAAATGATGTCAGAGGACCCATGGCCTCTGCCGCTCAGACCGGACCTGCTGCAGCAGGGGCCCTGTCTGTTCCAAGACTTACCGCGGCTGCGTTTGACGGCATGGCGGTTGAACACCGGATCCTGAAGGAAAAGGGCATTCCGGAGGAAGTCATTCCTACGCTGATTAAAGCTAGGAAAGAAGTTTGCTTGCTGGATCTGGATCTGTAGTACAATTCAGCTTGCACATTCTGCCGCATCCTAAATCAGTGAAAGCCCATTTCACGAGGAAGGTGGGCTCTTCTTGGGCGGCTGCCCGAGGGGTCTCGGCTTTACAACTTTGCCGAGCAGCTACTTGGTCGGGGTCAAACACATTTGCTAAATTCTACAAGTTTGACACCCTGGCTGAGGAGGACCTAGAGTTTGCCCATTCGGTGCTGCAGAGTCATCCGCACTCTCCCGCCCGTTTGGGAGCTTTGGTATAATCCCCATGGTCCTTACGGAGTCCCAGCATCCAGTTAGGACGTCAGAGAAAATAAGAATTTACTCACCGGTAATTCTATTTCTCGTAGTCCGTAGTGGATGCTGGGCGCCCATCCCAAGTGCGGATTGTCTGCAATACTTGTATATAGTTATTGTTTAACTAAAGGGTTATTGTTGAGCCATCTGTTGAGAGGCTCAGTTGTTGTCATACTGTTAACTGGGTATTGTATCACGAGTTATACGGTGTGATTGGTGTGGCTGGTATGAGTCTTACCCGGGATTCTAAATCCTTCCTTATTGTGTCAGCTCTTCCGGGCACAGTATCCTAACTGAAGTCTGGAGGAGGGTCATAGTGGGAGGAGCCAGTGCACACCAGTTAGACCTAAAGCTTTCTTTATAGTTGTGCCCAGTCTCCTGCGGAGCCGCTATTCCCCATGGTCCTTACGGAGTCCCAGCATCCACTACGGACTACGAGAAATAGAATTACCGGTGAGTAAATTCTTATTTAAAATATTAAACCATACTGACATAGTACAAATTCACATTTGTTACTAAGGGGTTTATTTACTAAGTTTTGTCCTGAGCTAAAGTGGATGGAGATATAGTACCAGCCAATCAGCACCTAACTGCCATGTTACAGGCTGGGTTTGAAAAATGGCAGTTAGGAGATGGTTGGTTGGTACTTTATTTCCATCCAAGACTTAGTAAATAGACTCCTTTGTCAGTAGAGCTTATAATGTATAAAATCTCTACCACACACGCTAGATAGCAGATATTTTGTTAATAATTAACAAATAGAATGCTGTTTTACAATTATAATTAGAGTTCTCTAGTTGCTCCATTTATCTCCCACAATTATTGGTAAATTAATAATTGTATTTTCTTTGTCATACGTCTTATTATACAATTCCTGAAAGAAGTTTGTTTGGTTTATATATTGTGAATGTTGCTAAAAGAAACCAGTGTCTTCCAATAATGTGGTAATTGATTCCTTTGTGGTGGACCTTACAAACGGGCATTGGCATATAGTGGTGCAGACTATTGAGTCTCTGAAGCTTCTGAACAAGATATTTACTGACTTCTATGCGCACGGATAATAGGTTACACTCAACAATACAAACTGTTTTTAGTGTCCCTAAAACCATAAGTATTCGTGTTCATGCAGGGCCGTTTTAGCAGGGTGCTGCAGGCTGCCTGATTTTTTATAGAGCTCCTCTAGCACTGCCCTGCTAAAACATCCTACCACCGCGTGAAGTTGAGTTTAGGGGAAGCCTAGCACCTCCGTAGGTGATGGACACACCCCTATCAGCGAAGGTGACGGCTGGGGCAAGCCTTCAGTGATGTCGAGAGGGCCGGAGCTCCCCCAATAGTGACGCTGGTGGTGGTGCACCCCCTTTTTGTACATGAAGCACACGCGCATACTGCCCTTGCACCCCTGCGCCCTGCCAAATTCCTAGGGAGAACACTAAGCCAGGGCTTGACAATTTTTTTTCTAAAATCTAGGAGCCAGGATAAAAGTGTAGGAGCCAAACCAAGTACCTGCGGTATGGAGAGGTGGGTTTGGGCATCACTGCCCATGGCCAGGGCCTTAACAGCATTGTAGGTCCTGTGCAAAGCAATGCATTCACAGGAATAAATTGAAAAATAAAATAAAATCATAAGTTACTACTGTTGCATACCGGTGCAGTTACTCCACATGCTATTCCCCATTACGGTTTCACACTACTGTCCCCTCTATTTTCTGCTACGATCTCACTGCTCTTCCCTCTGTTCCACACTATTAGGTAAATGTATGAAGCAGTGATAAGAGTGGAGAAGTTAACCAGTGGAGAAGTTTCCCATGGCAACCAATCAGCATTGAAGTAACATTTATAATTTGCATGCCATAAAATTATACAGAGCAGCGGATTGGTTGCCATGGGCAACTTCTCCACTGGCTCACTTCTTCACCCTTATCACTGCTTCATACATTTACCCCTATGTCCTTGCTGTTCCCTTGGTTCCACACTACCATGTCCCTGCTGTACCCACTAGTCCCTGGTACTGTGTCCCTGCTGTTCCCTCTATTGCCTGTTACAATGTCACACCGCTGTACCCTCTGTTCCCTGCAATTATATATCCTACTGCTTTGCCGTCTATTCCCTGCTACTCTGTCGCACTAATGTTCCCTTGATTCCCCATTACTGTGTCACAGTACTGTTACCCCTCTTTCCTGCTACTATGTCACTGTCAATCCCTTTATTCCCTGCCACTGTCACACTACTGTGCTTTCTATTAATCATTACCATGTCACATTACTGTTTCTCTTACGTCCTAGTGGATGCTGGGGACTCCAAAAGGACCATGGGGTGTAGACGGGATCCGCAGCAGCTTGGGCACTCTGAAAAGACTTAATCTTGGTGTGAACTGGCTCCTCCCTCTATGCCCCTCCTCCAGACCTCAGTTAGACTTTGTGCCCAGGACTGACTGGACACTCACAGGGGAGCCCTCCTGAGTTTCTCTGGAAAATACTTTTTGTTAGGTTTTTTATTTTCAGGGAGACCTGCTGGCTACAGGCTCCCTGCAGCGTGGGAGTGAGGGGAGAGAAGCAGACCTACTTCTTAGTTAAGGGCTCTGCTTCTCGGCTACTGGACACCATTAGCTCCAGAGGGTTCGATCACTTGGTGCGCCTAGCTGCTTGTTCCCGGAGCCACACCGTCACCCCCTCACAGAAGCCAGAAGAAAGAAGTCGGGTGAGTATGAGAAGATCAGAAGACTTCAGGACGGCAGAAGACTTCAGTAACGGAAGTTACAGCACAGCAGTAACGCTGTGCTCCATGCTCCCACACACATCACCAACGGTAGTTACAGGGAGCAGGGCGCTGGGGCAGCATGTTACTGAGGTCGGGGACCGGCAGAAGGCTTTCGGTGCCTCAGCACCGTTTCTTAAACCACCGCCGGCATCTTTTTCATTTTAAAATTTGGCGGGCCGAAGCGCGCCGGAGCTTCGCCCCGTGGCTCACAGGCGCCATGTTCTCCTTCAACACACGGCTGAAGGAGATGCTGCCGGGACCTCCACATTCCTCTCACAAGTAACGGGCAGATATTCAGAAGGGGGGGCCGCAGTGTGGTGCTTCTTATTATAAATTAAGCAGCGCTGGATACATATATCTTTGTCGGGATATATGGGCGCTGGGGTGTGAGCTGGCATACTCCCTCGGTGTCCTCTATCTGGGCTTCATTGTGGGCCTGTCACCTAGCTGGGACGTTCTGTGTGTATGTGTGTCGGTACTACGTGTCGGCATGTCTGAGGCTGAATGTTATTCACCAGAGGAGGTTATTGGGGGAGCGGATGCGGGGCTAGACTTGGGACTGTCGACGCAGCCGACACCAGATTTACTCGCATTGCTCAGTACGATAAATTTGAATGTAGCTTCTTTATCAAAGAGGTTGGATAAGTCTGAGTCACAGACACAGGTGTGGAAAAAGTCCATGGAAGAGGCTTGGTCTCAGGTACAGACCCCATCTGGGTCGCAAAAGCGGCCATTTACTCAAGTGGTAGATACGGATACCGACACGGACTCTGATTCAGAGGTCGATTTCACTGAGGCTGCTTTACATCCACGATTAGTTAAGAGTATTCAGTACATGATTGTGGCTATAAAAGATGTTTTACACATTTCTGATGAACCTGCGGTACAGGAAACAAGGATTTGCTTGTTTAAGGGAAAAAAACCTGAGGTGAAGTTTCCCCCCTCTCATGAAATGAATACTCTTTGTGAAAAGGCTTGGGAGTCGCCGGATAAGAGGTGGCAGATTCCCAAGAGGATTTACATGGCATATCCGTTCCCCTCTGATGACAGGGAAAAATGGTAGGCGTCTCCAAATGTTGACAAAGCTCTATCTCGCTTGTCTAAGAAAGTGGCGCTTCCATCTCCTGACACGGCAGCTCTCAAAGATCCGGCGGATCGCAAGCTGGAGACGTCTCTGAAGTCCATTTTCGCTAATTCGGGTGCATTGCTCAGACCTGCTGTGGCGTCGGTATGGGTGAGTAGTGCTTTTGCTAAATGGGCTGAGAATTTAGCTAATGATATGGATACCCTTGATAAAGATAATATTCTTTTGACTCTTGGTTATATCAAGGACGCTGTAGATTACCTGAAGGATGCGACAAGGGATGTCTGTCTCTTGGGATCAAGAGCCAATGCCATGTCGATATCAGCCAGGAGGGTGTTGTGGATCCATCAATGGAATGCTGATGCCGACTCCAAGAGGGCTATGCAAGCGTTACCCTTCAAAGGTACTGTCTTATTTGGGGACGGCTTGGCTGACCTGGTCTCGACTACGGGTAAGTCCTCTTTTCTTCCTTATGTTCCCACACAACAGAAAAAGGCACCACATCAGCAGATGCAGTCCTTTTGTCACAATAAATACAGGCGTGGAAAAGGTTCGTCCTTCCTCGCTTCAAAAGGTTGTTATGATTCCAGTACTTCTGACCAGAGGAGATCTTATGACAGAGGCCAGAGTACTGGAAGGAAATGCTGGTTACGGGAGCGGGAAAGCCTAGTAACCCCTGGCGCCCTAACTCCGTTGTCTCGCCCGTGTAATCAGAAATCCCCTGCGAGACTATGGTTGCTTGAGCCCATGGCAGCCGCGTTTGAAGGGCGGATTATGTCTGCCCAACTCCGATGCCCCCTCAGGTCTTAATGGGAGACAAAGGGAAATCCGAGACAGGGTGATAACAAAGGGCCCTCTGACTAAGCAACCAGGCCAGGGGCTACAAGCTAACTAACTTAAACCAGAAGTATGTGCGGACAAACCGCCAGGGAAAAGGACAACCAAAAATCCACTAATCCGTTACTCCTATCCAGCACCGCTGGATACCAGAGTGGATTTGTGGGAGCGGAATCCTCCGCAAAAAGCTCCGAAACACAATATAACCAAATAATAAATAGTAAGCGGTCAAGCCGCAACACACGGCTACGCCGCGACTCACGAACACCACAGGATGTTAAAGGTGCTCGGTCTGGACTCCAGGAAAAGATGACAACTTCCGAGTACTGGATCACTGAGGACAGGAACGACCGGATAGAACAGGACTGGAAAACTCTCTGCAACTGACACAGCAAACAGGAAGCTATTACCGGCGTCTGTGAGAAGTCCTGAGAGTGCCTTTAAATGGGAGCCCTCCAATCAGGAGCCAGACAGGGCTAATTACAACATGCCGTGCAGCTGCATGCTGCACGGCCAGGAACCAGTGAGGTGATTAACTTAGACCCAGCAACGGGGAACGCGGTCCGACAGTGGCGTCCCCGTTGCTAGGGTCCGTGCGGCTCCGCGCGCCCGGCGTCCAGCGTTGCCAGGGAGCCGGCGGCCGCCCGCATGCAGCGTCCCTAGTTGCCAGGCGCCGGGCCGCACCGACGAGCGGACCCTCGGCGCCTAACAGTACCCCCCCTTGAGGAGGGGTCAAGGAACCCCTAAGGCCAGGTTTCTGAGGAAATTCTCGAAAAAATGCCCTCTTGAGCCTCGGGGCATGGAGATCCTTATCCAGGACCCAAGACCTTTCTTCTGGACCATAACCTCTCCAATGTACCAGAAAATAAAGCCGACCCCGGGACAACTTGGAATCGAGAACCTTCTCCACCAAGAACTCCTGCTGACCCTGTACATCTACTGGTGATTTCCCCTGAGAGACCTTTCGAGGAAATCTACTGGAAGAAATGTATGGTTTCAACAAGGAGCAATGGAACGTATTTCCGATCCGGAGAGTTCTTGGTAAACGTAACCGGAAAGCAACTGGATTGATTTTTTTTATAATATGAAATGGTCCAATAAATTTGGGGCCCAATCTGGCTGAGGTTTGTCGAAGTTTAATGTTGCGAGTCGACAACCATACCCTATCTCCTACTTTAAAAGTGCAAGGCCGCCGGAGCCTGTCAGAAAATTTTTTCTCCCGAAATGCCGCTTTTCTGAGAGCAAGGTGCACTTTTCTCCAAATGAGTCTGAGATGAGAGGTCAAGGTCAGCGAGGAGACAGAGGAATGTTGAAAAAAGGAATTAGCTCTGGGGTGAAAACCGAAAACTGTAAAAAATGGAGACACATTGGTGGAGGAATGACAGGCATTGTTGTAAGCAAACTCCGCCAAAGGAAGAAACTCGGACCAATCATTTTGGAGTTTGGCCGAGTACAAACGCAAATACTGTTTTAATGATTGATTAACTCGCTCAGTCTGCCCGTTGGATTGGGGATGGTAGCCGGACGTTAAAGACAATTTCATCTTTAATGAGGCACAAAAAGACTTCCAAAATTGTGCAATGAATTGTGGACCCCGATCAGAAACAATATCAGTGGGTAATCCATGGAGTCTGAAAACATGGCGGAGGAACAAAACTGCCAATCCCTGGGCAGATGGCAGTCGGGGAAGAGCAATGAAATGGGCCATCTTGCTAAAACGGTCCACTACTACCCATATGACTCGGCATCCGGCTGACAGAGGGAGGTCTACCACAAAATCCATGGAAATATGAGACCATGGCCTGAGAGGAACATTTAAGGGCATAAGTTGACCGATAGGCAAGGAACGGGGAACTTTATGCTGTGCACAGACTTGACAAGAAAAAACAAACTCCTTAATGTCTTTGGAAAGACCAGACCACCATACTGAGCGGGAGACTAATTCCAAAGTCTTAGAGATCCCCGGATGCCCGGCAACTTTGCTATCATGAAACTCAGTCAAAACAGTTGCTCTCAAAAACTCAGGGACATAAAGACGACCAGCAGGAGTATTTCCAGGAGCTTGATGTTGAAGCTGCTTTAACTGGGTGAATAAATCTTGTGTGAGACCTGCCCGAATGACTGAAGACGGAAGTATGGGAGTAACAGGACTGTTATCATGAACTGGAAGAAAACTGCGTGACAGGGCATCCGCCTTGGTATTCTTGGAACCTGGCCTGAAGGTGATAAAAAACTTGAAACGAGTAAAAAATAAAGCCCAACGAGCCTGCCGGGCATTCAGCCGTTTAGCTGATTCGATGTACTGAAGATTTTTGTGATCAGTCAAAACTAAAATGGTATGTGTTGCTCCCTCAAGCCAATGCCTCCACTCCTCGAAAGCCCATTTAATAGCCAGTAATTCCTGGTTACCAACATCGTAGTTGGATTCAGCAGAAGAGAATTTCCTGGACATAAAGGCACAAGGATGTAATTCTAGAGAGTCCGGATCCTTCTGAGACAGGATAGCCCCTACTCCAACCTCCGAGGCATCAACCTCAACAATGAAAGGCAATTCTGGGTTGGGATGTCTGAGGACTGGGGCTGAGATGAAGGCTTGTTTCAAGGCCTGAAAAGATACTTCAGCTTCACGTGACCAGTTGGTTGGATCCGCTCCCTACTTAGTCAGTGCCACAATGGGAGCAACCAGGTCGGAGAAAGAATGAATAAATCTTCTATAATAATTCGCAAACCCTAAAAAGCGCTGAATTGCTTTTAAGTTGGTGGGTTGCGCCCAACTAAGGATGGCTTGGAGCCTCTTTGGTTCCATACAGAATCCCCGAGGGGAAATAATGTACCCTAAAAAGGATACCTCCGTGACATGAAATTCACACTTCTCCAGCTTGGCATATAGGTGATCTTCACGTAATTTTTGAAGAACCTGACGCACCTGGGTAACATGTTGTTCAATAGAGTCAGAATAGATCAAGATATCGTCTAAGTAGACGACTACGAATCTTCCAAGAAAATCACGGAGCACATCGTTAATGAGATCCTGGAAAACTGCCGGAGCGTTAGACAGGCCGAATGGCATAACCAGATACTCGTAGTGACCCGATTGAGTACTGAATGCCGTTTTCCACTCATCTCCTGACTTGATTCGGATGAGGTTATACGCTCCTCTCAGGTCAATCTTAGAAAAAATCACAGCCGAACGTAGCTGATCAAAGAGGACAGAAATCAGCGGCAAAGGGTAAGTATTTTTTACTGAGATCTTATTCAAGGCTCTAAAGTCAATGCAGGGTCTGAGTGATCCATCTTTCTTCTCCACAAAGAAGAAGCCTGCACTTAAAGGGGATTTAGATGGCCTGATAAATCCTTTCCCTAGGCTCTCTTTAACATACTCATTCATGGCCACAGTTTCTGGTCCGGACAATGCATATAACCTTCCCTTTGGCAATGTGGCACCAGGAATTAGCTCAATAGCACAATCATAAGGCCGATGGGGAGGCAGAATGTCCGCATTGCCCTTGGAAAATACATCAACAAAATCCTGGTATTCCACAGGAATGGGTGCGGGAATGACAGCAGCAATTCTGAGGGGAAGCGTAATACATTCCTTATTACAGATGGTACCCCATTGTGAGATCTCCCCCGACTGCCAATCAATGATGGGATTATGAAAGGCCAGCCAAGGGTGACCCAGAACCACTGGAACTGCTGGGCAATGGGTAAGGAAAAATTCATTTTTTTCGGAGTGAAGAGCTCCTACTGAAAGTAGAACAGGGGGTGTACAGAGAGAAATAACCCCATTGGATAAGGGACTCCCATCTAAACCATGCATGGTGATATGCCTACCCAAGGTTAACTGAGGAATACCTAAGGCCTTGGCCCACGTTAAGTCCATAAAGTTCCCTGCAGCTCCACTGTCAACGAAAGCCGACACCGAAGAACAGAGGCTGCCAAAGGAAACTTTAGCTGGGACTAACAGGGAATTATTCGAGGAGATAAGCTGCAGACCAAAGTCAACCCCCTCACAATTCACTTGGTCGAGGCGTTTACCGACTTGCTCGGACAATTACGGGCAAAATGTCCTTTACCCCCACAGTACAAACAAAGACCAGAATTTTGCCTTCTGGTCCTTTCTTCAGGAGACAGCTTGAAGAGACCCATCTGCATGGGCTCCTCTATGTCCACAGGAATGGAAAAAACACAAGGGGTAGACCCGACAGGTGTTCCTTTTTCAGCCCTCCGCTCTCTGAGACGACGATCAATCTTAATAGAAAGCTCCATGAGTTTATCGAGAGTCTCAGGAGCGGGATACTGAAGGAGACTGTCTTTTATAGACTCAGATAAGCCGAGGCGAAACTGACTGCGCAGGGCTGGGTCATTCCATCCACAGTCGTTCGACCAACGGCGAAACTCCGTACAATAAATCTCTGCGGGATTCCTACCCTGTCTGAGAGCACGTAACTGACTCTCGGCGGATGCCTCTCTATCAGGGTCATCATACAATAGCCCTAAAGACCCCAGAAAGGCGTCTACAGACAACAATGCCGGATCCTCTGTTCTTAAACCAAAAGCCCAGGTCTGGGGATCCCCCTGAAGTAAAGAAATAATAATTCCGACCCGCTGAGATTCCGTACCTGAGGAGACTGGTCTTAAACGAAAATAAAGTTTACAAGACTCTTTAAAATTAAAAAACTGCTTCCTATCACCAGAAAAACGGTCAGGCAAATGCATTTTCGGTTCAGGAACGACCCTCGGGGAAGTCCGTAAAAGATCTTCCTGTGACCTCACCCGAAGGGAAAGATCCTGAACCATCTGAGTAAGTTCTTGAATCTGGCTAACTAGAAGCTGGCCAGGATTTGGCCCTAAACCAGTGGGATTCATGAGGCCGACAAATCTTCTAAACTGAATAAGGGAAAAAATCAAACCCTGTTTAATTTTAAGTTTTGGTCTGGCCGGTAATAATGTTATGATTCCAGTACTTCTGACCAGAGGAGATCTTATGACAGAGGCCAGAGTACTGGAAGGAAATGCTGGTTACGGGAGCGGGAAAGCCTAGTAACCCCTGGCGCCCTAACTCCGTTGTCTCGCCCGTGTAATCAGAAATCCCCTGCGAGACTATGGTTGCTTGAGCCCATGGCAGCCGCGTTTGAAGGGCGGATTATGTCTGCCCAACTCCGATGCCCCCTCAGGTCTTAATGGGAGACAAAGGGAAATCCGAGACAGGGTGATAACAAGGGGCCCTCTGACTAAGCAACCAGGCCAGGGGCTACAAGCTAACTAACTTAAACCAGAAGTATGTGCGGACAAACCGCCAGGGAAAAGGACAACCAAAAATCCACTAATCCGTTACTCCTATCCAGCACCGCTGGATACCAGAGTGGATTTGTGGGAGCGGAATCATCCGCAAAAAGCTCCGAAACACAATATAACCAAATAATAAATAGTAAGCGGTCAAGCCGCAACACACGGCTACGCCGCGACTCACGAACACCACAGGATGTTAAAGGTGCTCGGTCTGGACTCCAGGAAAAGATGACAACTTCCGAGTACTGGATCACTGAGGACAGGAACGACCGGATAGAACAGGACTGGAAAACTCTCTGCAACTGACACAGCAAACAGGAAGCTATTACCGGCGTCTGTGAGAAGTCCTGAGAGTGCCTTTAAATGGGAGCCCTCCAATCAGGAGCCAGACAGGGCTAATTACAACATGCCGTGCAGCTGCATGCTGCACGGCCAGGAACCAGTGAGGTGATTAACTTAGACCCAGCAACGGGGAACGCGGTCCGACAGTGGCGTCCCCGTTGCTAGGGTCCGTGCGGCTCCGCGCGCCTGGCGTCCAGCGTTGCCAGGGAGCCGGCGGCCGCCCGCATGCGGCGTCCCTAGTTGCCAGGCGCCGGGCCGCACCGACGAGCGGACCCTCGGCGCCTAACAAAGGTAGAGGAAGGGGAAGGAAACCACCTGCAGTGTCAGGCGCCCAGGACAAAATGTCCTCCCCTGCTTCTACCAAGTCCACCGCATGACGCTGGGGCTTCCCTGGGGAAGTCCGGACCGGTGGGGGGCCGTCTACAAATATTCAGTCAGGTCTGGATTCAATCAGACCTGGATCCTTGGGTCCTAGAGATTGTGTCTCAGGGATACAAGCTGGAGTTTCGGGAGATACCCCCTCACTGGTTCTTCATTTTGGTGTTACCAGTAGCTCTTCCGGACAGGGAGGTGGTACTGGCAGCGATACAAAAATTGTGTCTACAGAGGGTCATTGTTCCCGTTCCCTCGTCCCAACGGCGGGATGGGTTTTACTCGAGCCTCTTTGTTGTGCCGAAACCGGACGGTTCGGTCAGACCAATTCTAAATCTAAAATCCCTCAATCCATACTTGAAAGTTTTCAAGTTCAAGATGGAATCTCTTCGAGCGGTAATTGCCAGCCTGGAAGGGGGGGATTTTATGGCGTCAGTCAACATAAAGGATGCCTACTTACATGTCCCGATATATCCTTCACATCAGGCCTTCCTCAGGTTTGCGATACAGTTTCTCATTACCAATTTGCCGTTTGGGCTTTCCACGGCTCCGAGGATTTTCACCAAAGTCATGGCGGAAATGATGGTTCTCCTTCGCAAACAAGGGGTTACAATTATCCCGTACTTGGACGATCTCCTGATAAAGGCGAGGTCCAAGGAACGGTTGCTGAGAAGTGTAAATTTGTCACTGTCGGTTCTGCGACAGCACGGTTGGGTACTCAATTTGCCAAAATCTCAGTTGATTCCGACCACTCGGCTGCCTTTTCTGGGCATGATTCTGGACACGGATTTACAGAAAGTATTTCTTCCAGAAGAAAAAGCTCGAACTGCAGACGATGGTCAGGGAACTTCTGAGGCCGACGAGTTGTCGATCCATCACTGTACTCGGGTTCTGGGGAAAATGGTTGCGGTGTACGAAGCCATTCCATTTGGCAGGTTTCATGCCCGGGTGTTTCAGTGGGACTTGCTAAGCAAAGGGTCCGGGTCTCACCTGCACAGGCACCGGAAGATAAGTCTATCTCCCAGAGCAAGAATTTCTCTCCTGTGGTGGCTACAAAGTCCTCACCTCCTAGGGGGACGCCGGTTCGGTATCCAGGATTGGGTACTTCTGACAACAGATGCAAGTCTCCGGGGCTGGGGCGCAGTCACCCAAGGAAGGAACTTCCAGGGGAAATGGTCGCTCCAGGAAGCTTGTCTTCACATAAATGTTCTCGAGTTAAGAGCGATTTACAACGGCCTGCTGCAAGCAAGAAGCCTTCTTCAGGGTCGACCTGTCCTGGTACAGTCAGACAACATCACAGCGGTGGCACATATAAACCGTCAAGGCGGAACAAGGAGCAGAGCGGCAATGGCGGAGGCCACAAGAATCCTTCGCTGGGCGGAACAACACGTGAGCGCCCTGTCAGCAGTCTTCCTACCGGAAGTGGACAACTGGGAAGCAGATTTCCTCAGCAGACACGATCTCCATCTGGGAGAGTGGGCTCTTCACCAAGAGGTATTTGCAGAGGTGACAAAACGTTGGGGAATTCCGTTGATCGACATGATGGCGTCTCGTCTCAACAAGAAGCTCCCAAGGTATTGTTCCAGGTCAAGGGACCCCCAAGCCAGTGCAGTGGACGCCCTAGTGTCTCCGTGGGTGTTCCAGTCGGTGTATGTGTTCCCTCCACTTACTCTCATTCCAAAGGTACTGGGGATCATTCGACGAGCAAGGGTTCAGGCGATTCTCGTTGTTCCAGATTGGCCAAGAAGGGCCTGGTACCCGGATCTTCAGGAATTATTGGTGGAAGATCCTTGGCCGCTTCCTCTAAGAGAGGACCTGTTGCAGGGTCCATGCGTGTTTCCGGACTTACCGCGGCTGCGTTTGACGGCATGGAGGTTGAGCGCCAGATCTAAGCTCGTAAGGGTATCCCCAGGGAGGTCATTCCAACTCTCATTAAGGCTAGGAAGGAGGTTACGGCGAAACATTATCACCGTATTTGGAGAAAGTATGTTTCCTGGTGTGAGTCTAAAATGGCTCCTGCGGAAGATTTTCACTTGGGGCGCTTTATCCACTTTTTACAGGCGGGAGTAGACGCAGGCCTGAAATTAGGTTCCATCAAAGTGCAGATTTCGGCTTTGTCTATTTCTCTGACGTCCTAGTGGATGCTGGGTACTCCGTAAGGACCATGGGGAAGAGCGGGCTCCGCAGGAGACTGGGCACTCTAAAAGAAAGATTAGGTACTATCTGGTGTGCACTGGCTCCTCCCTCTATGCCTCTCCTCCAGACCCCAGAATCTGTGCCCGGCCCGAGCTGGTTGCACACTAGGGGCTCTCCTGAGCTCCTAGTAAAGAAAGTATTTGTTAGGTTTTTTATTTTCAGTGAGATCTGCTGGCAACAGACTCACTGCTACGAGGGACTAAGGGTAGAAGAAGCGAACCTACCTGCTTGCAGCTAGAGATGAGCGGGTTCGGTTTCTCTGAATCCGAACCCGCCGAACTTCAGCTTTTTTTACACGGGGCCGAGCAGGCTCGGATCCTCCCGCCTTGCTCGGTTAACCCGAGCGCGCCCGAACGTCATCATCCCGCTGTCGGATTCTCGCGAGGCTAGGATTCTATCGCGAGACTCGGATTCTATATAAGGAGCCGCGCGTCGCCGCCATTTTTCACACGTGCATTGAGATTGATAGGGAGAGGACGTGGCTGGCGTCCTCTCCGTTTAGAGTGACTAATAGTACTAGAGAGAGAGAGACACAAATTTTGGGGAGCATAATATAGGAGGAGTACTACTTGCTGCTGATAGTGTGACCAGTGGCAGTGACCAGTGCCACCAGTTTAATGAATCCGTTCTCTGCCTGAAAAAAAACGATACACAGTGTGACACAGTCACACATACCATATCTGTGCTCAGCCCAGTGTGCTGCATCATATACTGTATATCATTATCTGACTGCTGAGTGCTCACTGCAGTGCTCACACAGCTTAATTGTGGGGGAGACTGGGGAGCAGTTATAGCAGGAGTACATATTTTAAGTACAGTGCACACTTTTGCTGCCAGAGTGCCACTGCCAGTGTGACTGACCAGTGACCACTGACCACCAGTATTGTGATTGTCTGCCTGAAAAAGTTAAACACTCGTCGTGTGGTGTTTTTATAAACGCATTCTGCAGACAGTGTCCAGCAGCTCCGTCATTACATAATATATACCTGTCCGGCTGCAGTACTAGTGTGATATATATATATATAACATAGGGGTACACAATTGCGCCTGAATATGTGGTGGTAATGGTTGTAATACTAAATGACAAGTATACACTGTATATATGATGAATAAGTGTATTTATTCAAAAACAAAATGACAGAAAGAGAGAATAAATGGAAAAAGATGTGAAAAAATGGAAAATTAATACATTAATGAAAGAGTGTATATATATATATATATATATGTATATGAAAGAAATCTATACATATGTATATTTTGGTCCGCAGTCCAGTACAATGGAGTGTGGCGTCCCACCTCGTTTAATTGTGCTCAAACTTCTACCACAACGTGTGGAGGGGCATATACAACACCGTCCCAGAGGAGCTCGTTCAGTAATATATGGGGGTCACGGTCAAAGAGTCTGTTGCAGCAGCTTGATCTTGTCTTGAGAGGGAGGGGGGGTGAGGTGATCTTCTGACGGTGCTAGCAAATGAAGGGGTACCCCAGGTGGCTAAGCGGGAGGGATGAGTTGCAGGAGATAGGTAATTATTGGCTCTGGACTCTCCGCTCTCTGACTCGGTCTGTGGCTGCGGAAGGCGCCCGTGTAGACAGGCGTCTGCCGCCGGCCAGATCCGAGGAGTGCGGTCGTGTCTCTGGGGGGGAAAGTGTCACTGACTTCGAGACCCGGAGCGGGACTGTCCGCAGTGCACCTCCCCACTTACAGAGCCCTTACCTTGTTCTTCTGTGCTCGATTCCCAACTTCCGCTGTCACCTTGCTTCCTTGTCAGTCTTGCAGTTTTTCGTCCGGTTTCACTTTCACTTTCCTGTACCTCGCGGTCACGTGACCTGTTCCTGTTCCTCAGCAGTCTTCAGCGCCGTGGGTGATGAATGTGTCCAGAAGTAGAGAGCTCTGCTGTGTTGAATATGATTAAGGCAGTCTGTTTGAAACGGTGTCCTGTTATCTCCTACGCGTGTCGACCTTTCTAGGTCTTCCTCAGGGAGTCTATGAGTGCCATATTCAGTGTGGGCTATTTATGCCCATACTTGCTTATGTCATAGAAAAGGGGGCGTGTTTCTCGAATTATAATGGGGATTTGTTGTATAACGACTATACAGACAATCATACAATAAAAAGAATATACAAGGAAAGAATGGGATATAGAAAAACAATAATAATAGTAATAGTAAACAAAACAAGCAAAAATTATATATGTAAAAAGTATAACGACCATAAAGAATGATTTTTGAGACTGAATCATTAGTGAGTATTGGGAAATGATGAGAGTTCGTTTCTGGTGAATTTATTAGTTGTGTGAGAATTTTCTGTTACTACATTTGGAGGTAGTGACAGTCTGTGGTTTGTGGGTTAAAAGTTGATAAATGGGGTTATGGACAATCCGAAGATTATGAATAAAACCTAATTGGGATAAAAAGTGAAAAATTTTGTTATGTAAACACAATATGTTAATATATTATTAATTATTAACCCATTAGTAAAACTTATTGTATGCGGAAAAATTATCTGTGTTTTGGTATATTTCACTGCAAAATTGGTTACGTGGTGTAAAATTTAATTTGCTAGGCTCTAATGACTTGACCCACCAAAATGTACGCTAATAGGGCTTGATGGCTTAGCAAATATGAAGCAAATCCATGTGCGATATTAGTTCATGATTACTGATCTCACCTCATTGTCTAGATTGAGGCCCCGTGGTTTCAGCGTTTTTAGGGTGTAGATCCACCTCAACTCTTCTTTATTAATTTGTTTAATAAAATCCCCTCCCCTCCAATTGGGTGACACTAGTTTGATCCCCAAGATTTTCATCCCCGCCGGGTTCCTCTCATGTGTTTCTTTGAAGTGATTGGACAAGTTGTGTGTTTCTAGTCCCTTCCTTACATTCCTAATGTGTTCGGATATCCTAGTTTTCAGTGGTCTTACAGTTCTGCCTACATACTGTAGTCGGCATGGGCATTCAATGAGGTATATCACTCCCTTGCTTTGGCACGAGATGTGTTCTTGTATTTCAAACCTTTCTCCAGTTATGTTAGATTCAAAGCTAGTGGTTTTCTTGGTGCTAACTTCGTGTGTTTTACAGTAACTGCAAAAGCCACAATGAAAAAAACCCTTGCTTAGTTTTTGTCCTGTTAAAGTAGTCTGTACCACTTCTGTCTTACTGAGATGACTATGTGAGAGTTTGGATTTAAAATCTGGTGCTCTTCTATAGACTACTTTTGGCCTAGAGGACAGGGTGTCAGCTAAAAGGTTATCTTCTAGGAGGATGTGCCAATGTTTGGACAGGATTTTTTCAAGTTGTCTATTATTAGTACTGAATTGTGTCAGGAAGACTGTCTTAAAGTCTTCACTTGATGTATCTTTGTGTTTGTAAGTCAGGAGGGTGTCTCTTTCGACTTTTGTGGCTATTTGTAGATCTTTTTCAAGTATCTCCCTCTTGTAGCCTTTCTCTATAAACTGGTTTTTCATTTCCCCTGCTTGTCGCTCAAAATCTTCAAGTTTAGTACAGTTTCTCCTCAGTCTTTTAAATTGGCCTAGTGGGATGCTTCGTAACCAATTGGGATGATGTCCACTAGTATTCAGAATATAACTGTTGACATCTACGCTCTTCTGATATGTCTTTGTGTATATTGTGGAATTCTCCACAAATACATTGATGTCCAGGAAGTTTACTGTGGATCGACTATAGTTTGTGGTAAATACTAAATTATTGTCGTTTGTATTGATGTATGTCAGGAATTCTAGTAATTTTTCTTCTGTGCCTTGCCAAATGAAAATGATGTCATCTATATATCTTCGCCAGAGGACTAGGTTTGCTCCAAATTCATGACCACACCAGATATTGATGTCCTCCCACCCACTCATGAACAAGTTGGCATAACTTGGAGCAAACCTAGTCCCCATAGCTGTGCCTGTAGTCTGTCTGTAATGGATGTCATTAAACCAAAAGTTATTGTGTTGTAGAATGAATTGTATGCATTCCAAGATGAAGATGGTTTGTCTTGAGTCCAAAGTCGAGTCCAATGAAAGAAAGTGATTCACTGCATCTAGACCCTGTTTCTGATCTATGATGGTATATAGAGAGGTAACATCACTTGTGCAGATCCAAAAATCTTCTGACCAAGTGATGCTGCCCAAAGTCTTGATGATGTCTGTTGTATCTTGTATATATGATTTCTGTGTTTTGACGTATGGCTGTAGGTATGAATCGATATACTGAGACAAATTTGATGTGAGTGAACCTATTCCTGATATAATTGGGCGGCCGGGTGGGTTGGATATGTTTTTATGTACTTTTGGTAGGTAATAAAATACAGGGAGTATGGTATTGTCAATTTGGAGAAAAGCATGTTCTTTTTTAGTCAATATGCCTAGTTCTAATCCCTCTTTTAATAATTTGTCTAAGCATTTCTTATATTCGCCTGTAGGGTCTTGGGTCAATGTTTCATATGTACTTTTATCATTAAGAATTCTGAGTGACTCTGTTGTGTAGTCCTTCTTGTCCAACAAGACTATTCCCCCCCCTTTGTCCGCAGGTTTAATTACTAGGTCTCTGTTGTTACCTAGATCCTTGAGTGCGTTCCTTTCTGTTGTTGTTATGTTTATGTTCCTTGGTTTGGTTTCTAGTCTATCTATGTCACGTGTTACCAACTGTTCAAATGTATCAATGAAGGAACCCCTCATGTGTTGCGGATAGAAGTTGGATTTCGGTTTCAGATCTGAATGTTTGTATGTTTTGTCTGGTTCCTTATGTTCTGTGTATGCGACAGATCCTTTGTTGTAATACTTGGCGAGGGTTAGTTTTCTTGTAAATTTGTGCAAGTCTAGATATGTTTCAAATTTATTCAGCTGTTTAGTTGGTGCGAACTTGAGCCCCTTGTTCAACAGTGATATGTGCTCATCTTTTAATGTAACTGTGCTCAAATTAAAAATTCCTTTGGTTCCTATTTCTGGTAATTGTTTCTCTTGTGTCTTCCTATTCCTACCTCCTCTACATCCTCGTCTAGGTCCTCCAACTTTCGTTTGTTTGGTGTTACCTGATTCATGTCGCAGGACAGGATTCCTGCCTTTTTTACTAAAAAATGGTCTGCACATGTCTCGTTATATGTCTGCTCAATGGTCTGTGTTTCTAAATTCTCATTCAGAGGTATGTCTTCCAAATTTATTGAAACTTGGAAGCCTTTTTCTAATGACACTCTGGCTAGTCTTTCATATTCAAGGTCCTCTTCAATACTGTAAGTTGAAAAGTCAGTATCTAAAGTGCTCTCTAAAATTGAGTTGTCTAGACTCTCATTGCTTGTTTTATGATAAGTGATTTCTTTTTTGGGTCCTGAAGCTTTCTTGTGTAGTTTTGTCATGTACTCTTGGTAGGTGAGATTCAATCTTTTATAGATGGGTGTAATTTTGGGTATCCTTTCACGTTTGTGTGTCTTAGTCTTTGTTGGTGTATTGGGTAAGGCCGGGATTGATTTCTGTTTATTGTTGGGTTTCTTGTCTGGTTTAGTTTTCCCTATTTTATCCCTCAGGAGCTTGGATTTTTTTGTAGCTATGGTTTCTTCCTCTACCCTTTTCAGTCTGTTTTTTGAAATTGCTTCTAATTGTTGGAAATCCTTATCGTGTTTGTGTTCATCCAAAGCTGTCTGTAGTGACTCTATTTCTGTGCCTAACTTTATTAGTTCAGTCTCATGTGTGTTCACAATCAATTTAATTAGCTGTGTGGAGCAGTCATGCAGGATGTTGTTCCATTTTTCCATGAATTGTGGGTCCTCTCTACTATGTGTCGGGGCTTTCTTAATTTTCAGGCCTTTTGGTATAATTCGTTGTGATAGATACCATTGCAATGTTTTATTGTCCTTCCTGGACATCAATGTATTTGTGGAGAATTCCACAATATACACAAAGACATATCAGAAGAGCGTAGATGTCAACAGTTATATTCTGAATACTAGTGGACATCATCCCAATTGGTTACGAAGCATCCCACTAGGCCAATTTAAAAGACTGAGGAGAAACTGTACTAAACTTGAAGATTTTGAGTGACAAGCAGGGGAAATGAAAAACCAGTTTATAGAGAAAGGCTACAAGAGGGAGATACTTGAAAAAGATCTACAAATAGCCACAAAAGTCGAAAGAGACACCCTCCTGACTTACAAACACAAAGATACATCAAGTGAAGACTTTAAGACAGTCTTCCTGACACAATTCAGTACTAATAATAGACAACTTGAAAAAATCCTGTCCAAACATTGGCACATCCTCCTAGAAGATAACCTTTTAGCTGACACCCTGTCCTCTAGGCCAAAAGTAGTCTATAGAAGAGCACCAGATTTTAAATCCAAACTCTCACATAGTCATCTCAGTAAGACAGAAGTGGTACAGACTACTTTAACAGGACAAAAACTAAGCAAGGGTTTTTTTCATTGTGGCTTTTGCAGTTACTGTAAAACACACGAAGTTAGCACCAAGAAAACCACTAGCTTTGAATCTAACATAACTGGAGAAAGGTTTGAAATACAAGAACACATCTCGTGCCAAAGCAAGGGAGTGATATACCTCATTGAATGCCCATGCCGACTACAGTATGTAGGCAGAACTGTAAGACCACTGAAAACTAGGATATCCGAACACATTAGGAATGTAAGGAAGGGACTAGAAACACACAACTTGTCCAATCACTTCAAAGAAACACATGAGAGGAACCCGGCGGGGATGAAAATCTTGGGGATCAAACTAGTGTCACCCAATTGGAGGGGAGGGGATTTTATTAAACAAATTAATAAAGAAGAGTTGAGGTGGATCTACACCCTAAAAACGCTGAAACCACGGGGCCTCAATCTAGACAATGAGGTGAGATCAGTAATCATGAACTAATATCGCACATGGATTTGCTTCATATTTGCTAAGCCATCAAGCCCTATTAGCGTACATTTTGGTGGGTCAAGTCATTAGAGCCTAGCAAATTAAATTTTACACCACGTAACCAATTTTGCAGTGAAATATACCAAAACACAGATAATTTTTCCGCATACAATAAGTTTTACTAATGGGTTAATAATTAATAATATATTAACATATTGTGTTTACATAACAAAATTTTTCACTTTTTATCCCAATTAGGTTTTATTCATAATCTTCGGATTGTCCATAACCCCATTTATCAACTTTTAACCCACAAACCACAGACTGTCACTACCTCCAAATGTAGTAACAGAAAATTCTCACACAACTAATAAATTCACCAGAAACGAACTCTCATCATTTCCCAATACTCACTAATGATTCAGTCTCAAAAATCATTCTTTATGGTCGTTATACTTTTTACATATATAATTTTTGCTTGTTTTGTTTACTATTACTATTATTATTGTTTTTCTATATCCCATTCTTTCCTTGTATATTCTTTTTATTGTATGATTGTCTGTATAGTCGTTATACAACAAATCCCCATTATAATTCGAGAAACACGCCCCCTTTTCTATGACATAAGCAAGTATGGGCATAAATAGCCCACACTGAATATGGCACTCATAGACTCCCTGAGGAAGACCTAGAAAGGTCGACACGCGTAGGAGATAACAGGACACCGTTTCAAACAGACTGCCTTAATCATATTCAACACAGCAGAGCTCTCTACTTCTGGACACATTCATCACCCACGGCGCTGAAGACTGCTGAGGAACAGGAACAGGTCACGTGACCGCGAGGTACAGGAAAGTGAAAGTGAAACCGGACGAAAAACTGCAAGACTGACAAGGAAGCAAGGTGACAGCGGAAGTTGGGAATCGAGCACAGAAGAACAAGGTAAGGGCTCTGTAAGTGGGGAGGTGCACTGCGGACAGTCCCGCTCCGGGTCTCGAAGTCAGTGACACTTTCCCCCCCAGAGACACGACCGCACTCCTCGGATCTGGCCGGCGGCAGACGCCTGTCTACACGGGCGCCTTCCGCAGCCACAGACCGAGTCAGAGAGCGGAGAGTCCAGAGCCAATAATTACCTATCTCCTGCAACTCATCCCTCCCGCTTAGCCACCTGGGGTACCCCTTCATTTGCTAGCACCGTCAGAAGATCACCTCACCCCCCCTCCCTCTCAAGACAAGATCAAGCTGCTGCAACAGACTCTTTGACCGTGACCCCCATATATTACTGAACGAGCTCCTCTGGGACTGTGTTGTATATGCCCCTCCACACGTTGTGGTAGAAGTTTGAGCACAATTAAACGAGGTGGGACGCCACACTCCATTGTACTGGACTGCGGACCAAAATATACATATGTATAGATTTCTTTCATATACATATATATATATATATATATACACTCTTTCATTAATGTATTAATTTTCCATTTTTTCACATCTTTTTCCATTTATTCTCTCTTTCTGTCATTTTGTTTTTGAATAAATACACTTATTCATCATATATACAGTGTATACTTGTCATTTAGTATTACAACCATTACCACCACATATTCAGGCGCAATTGTGTACCCCTATGTTATATATCTTTAAAGAGGTACTGGGTTTAACCTCCACCACAATTTTGCTGCCACAGCGTTTATCCACACAAGTAGAGCGCTGGATACAATTTGTTCATGATATATATATATATATATATATATATATATATATATATTTTAATTTTATCTCATTATCATCCAGTCTATATTAGCAGCAGACACAGTACGGTAGTCCACGGCTGTAGCTACCTCTGTGTCGGCAGTCGCTCGTCCATCCATAATTGTATACCACCTACCCGTGGTTTTTTTTTTCTATCTTCTTGATACTAGTAGCTTACTTTAGGAGTCTGCAGTGCTGACAGACAGTGTCCAGCAGGTCCGTCATTACATAATATATACCTGTCCGGCTGCAGTACTAGTGTGATATATATATATATATATTTTAATTTTATCTCATTATCATCCAGTCTATATTAGCAGCAGACACAGTACGGTAGTCCACGGCTGTAGCTACCTCTGTGTCGGGACTCGGCAGTCGCTTGTCCATCCATAATTGTATACCACCTACCCGTGGTTTATTTTTTTTTTCTATCTTCTTGATACTAGTAGCTTACTTTAGGAGTCTGCAGTGCTGACAGACAGTGTCCAGCAGGTCCGTCATTACATAATATATACCTGTCCGGCTGCAGTACTAGTGTGATATATATATATATATATTTTAATTTTATCTCATTATCATCCAGTCTATATTAGCAGCAGACACAGTACGGTAGTCCACGGCTGTAGCTACCTCTGTGTCGGGACTCGGCAGTCGCTCGTCTATCCATAATTGTATACCACCTACCCGTGGTTTATTTATTTTTTCTATCTTCTTGATACTAGTAGCTTACTTTAGGAGTCTGCAGTGCTGACAGACAGTGTCCAGCAGGTCCGTCATTACATAATATATACCTGTCCGGCTGCAGTACTAGTGTGATATATATATATATTTTAATTTTATCTCATTATCATCCAGTCTATATTAGCAGCAGACACAGTACGGTAGTCCACGGCTGTAGCTACCTCTGTGTCGGCAGTCGCTCGTCCATCCATAAGTATACTAGTATCCATCCATCTCCATTGTTTACCTGAGGTGCCTTTTAGTTGTGCCTATTAAAATATGGAGAACAAAAATGTTGAGGTTCCAAAATTAGGGAAAGATCAAGATCGACTTCCACCTCGTGCTGAAGCTGCTGCCACTAGTCATGGCCGAGATGATGAAATGCCAGCAACGTCGTCTGCCAAGGCCGATGCCCAATGTCATAGTACAGAGCATGTAAAATCCAAAACACCAAATATCAGTAAAAAAAGGACTCAAAAATCTAAAATAAAATTGTCGGAGGAGAAGCGTAAACTTGCCAATATGCCATTTACCACACGGAGTGGCAAGGAACGGCTGAGGCCCTGGCCTATGTTCATGGCTAGTGGTTCAGCTTCACATGAGGATGGAAGCACTCAGCCTCTCGCTAGAAAAATGAAAAGACTCAAGCTGGCAAAAGCACCGCAAAGAACTGTGCGTTCTTCGAAATCACAAATCCACAAGGAGAGTCCAATTGTGTCGGTAGCGATGCCTGACCTTCCCAACACTGGACGTGAAGAGCATGCGCCTTCCACCATTTGCACGCCCCCTGCAAGTGCTGGAAGGAGCACCCGCAGTCCAGTTCCTGATAGTCAGATTGAAGATGTCAGTGTTGAAGTACACCAGGATGAGGAGGATATGGGTGTTGCTGGCGCTGGGGAGGAAATTGACAAGGAGGATTCTGATGGTGAGGTGGTTTGTTTAAGTCAGGCACCCGGGGAGACACCTGTTGTCCGTGGGAGGAATATGGCCGTTGACATGCCTGGTGAAAATACCAAAAAAATCAGCTCTTCGGTGTGGAAGTATTTCAACAGAAATGCGGACAACATTTGTCAAGCCGTGTGTTGCCTTTGTCAAGCTGTAATAAGTAGGGGTAAGGACGTTAACCACCTCGGAACATCCTCCCTTATACGTCACCTGCAGCGCATTCATAATAAGTCAGTGACAAGTTCAAAAACTTTGGGCGACAGCGGAAGCAGTCCACTGACCAGTAAATCCCTTCCTCTTGTAACCAAGCTCACGCAAACCACCCCACCAACTCCCTCAGTGTCAATTTCCTCCTTCCCCAGGAATGCCAATAGTCCTGCAGGCCATGTCACTGGCAATTCTGACGAGTCCTCTCCTGCCTGGGATTCCTCCGATGCATCCTTGCGTGTAACGCCTACTGCTGCTGGCGCTGCTGTTGTTGCTGCTGGGAGTCGATGGTCATCCCAGAGGGGAAGTCGTAAGCCCACTTTTACTACTTTCACCAAGCAATTGACTGTCCAACAGTCCTTTGCGAGGAAGATGAAATATCACAGCAGTCATCCTGTTGCAAAGCGGATAACTGAGGCCTTGACAACTATGTTGGTGTTAGACGTGCGTCCGGTATCCGCCGTTAGTTCACAGGGAACTAGACAATTTCTTGAGGTAGTGTGCCCCCGTTACCAAATACCATCTAGGTTCCAGTGACGTGCGGTGAGGTCATTGGCTGGGGAGGCACTGAGATATAGATAGATAGATAGATATATATAGATATATCTATGTTATATAGTGGTCGAACTGGAAATTTTGAAGTGGGGGAATGCAAAAGTCAAGGATGCAATTATTTCGGCGCGCGCTCCAGAAAAGGGGGCGTGGTTACCCAAGAAGGGGCGTGTCCAGTTTAGTAGAACCCCTTATACTATCTAGTACTGGTGCCCCTTTCACCTTATAGCACACGGTACGAGCCGAAATTCACATTGTAGCATACGGTACGAGCCAAAATTCACATTGTAGCACACTGAATGAGCCGAAATTCACATTGTAGCACACTGAATGAGCCAACAGTCACATTATGCCACACTGAATGAGCCAAAATTCACATTGTAGCACACTGAATGAGCCAAAATTCACATTGTAGCACACTAAATGAGCCGAAATTCACATTGTAGCACACTGAATGAGCCGAAATTCACATTGTAGCACACTGAATGATCTGAAATTCACATTGTAGCACACTGAATGAGCCGAAATTCACATTGTAGCACACTGAATGAGCCAAAATTCACATTGTAGCACACTGAATGAGCCAAAATTCACATTGTAGCACACTGAATGAGCCAAAATTCACATTGTAGCACACTGAATGAGCCGAAATTCACATTGTAGCACACTGAATGAGCCGAAATTCACATTGTAGCACACTGAATGAGCCGACATTCACATTATAGCACACTGAATGAGCCAAAATTCACCTTGTAGCACACTGAATGAGCCGAAATTCACATTGTAGCACACTGAATGAGCCGAAATTCACATTGTAGCACACTGAATGATCTGAAATTCACATTGTAGCACACTGAATGAGCCGAAATTCACATTATAGCACACTGAATGAGCCGAAATTCACATTATAGCACACTGAATGAGCCGAAATTCACATTATAGCACACTGAATGAGCCGAAATTCACATTATAGCACACTGAATGAGCTAAAATTGTGACAGCAGGGACAGCCAGAGTGACAGCAGAGACAGGGAGAGAGAGAGTGACGGCAGGGAGAGAGAGAGTGACGGCAGGGAGAGAGAGAGTGACGGCAGGGAGAGAGAGAGTGACAGTAGGGACAGTAACGACAGGGAGAGAGGGTGACAGCAGGGGAACATTACCTGAATGTGGTCGGCGGAGGCACCCATGGGCAGCGGCGGTGATAAGGAGTCCTTTGGTGCGATGAGGTCCTTCTGACCGCCATTTGTTGCGGCTGGTGGCTGACGGCGGTGAGCAGCGGGCGGCTGGCGGCGGTGAGCGGCTGGCCAGGGGCGTAAGTTAATACCAGACGCCCGGAGGCGAAAAAGATCATATTGCTCCCCCCCCCCACTCAGCACAGTTCAGCTATACACACAAAGACACATATACACGCATACACACACTTACATATATAAAAATACACACCCAGCCACATTTACAAACAGACACACACACACACACACACACACACACACACATTATACCACTTATACACAAATAGCCACACATATATAGCCACATATCTACATACTCACAGTCACACACACGCAGCCACATTTACACACACACACACACACACATGTCCCCACACTGACACTGTCCTCCGTTTGTTCCAGAATGAGCTGTCAGTGGGGCAGGAGCCGGGCTAGCGGGCGGCTGTGAGCCGCGGCCTTTCATTTGAAAGTCGGGCGGTGGTGAGCTGTCAGTGGGGCGGGGGACGGGAGCCGGGCTGGCGGCGGTGGGCGGCTGGGCCGCTGTGAGCTGCGGCGTTTCATGGGGGAGCCGGGCGGTGGTTAGCTGTCAGTGGGGCGGGGGCCGGGCTGGCGGCGGCGGGCGGCTGGGCCGCTGTGAGCTGCGGCTTTTAATACGGGAGCCGGGCGGTTGTGAGCCGTGGGAGCCGGGGGCAGGTGAGGAGTGGAGCGGGGATGGGACATGGGAGAGGGGAGGAGCTATGAGCTAGTAGGTGGTGTCACAGTGATGGGCATGCTTTCAGATACGCTGAAAGCACGCCCCTGCTGTTTAGCGGCACTTGGACAGGTGCCGCTTTCATTAGTTTTTTTCAATGGGCTTTTACAGCCCTCTGCTTGTCCCCGCCCCCTGCCCGCCCCCTGCTTCCGGCCGATCGCAATGGAGAGCGGGAGGCACCGTTCTCGGTGCCGCAAAATACATTTCATCAGCCATTTAAACGGAAAAATTATTAACATAATATAAATAAAATACTTATGACACAGAATCTGTGTCATAAGTATCTTCTTTGTATTATTTTAATAATTAATCACAGGGGAGGCACTGCCTCCCCTGCCTCCCCTGACTGCACGTCCCTGCTAGGTTCCACTTCTCTAGGCAGGCGATACCGAGAATGTACACGGACGTCAGAAAAAGACTCACCAGTGTCCTAAAAAATGCAGTTGTACCCAATGTCCACTTAACCACGGACATGTGGACAAGTGGAGCAGGGCAGGGTCAGGACTATATGACTGTGACAGCCCACTGGGTAGATGTATGGACTCCCGCCGCAAGAACAGCAGCGGCGGCACCAGTAGCAGCATCTCGCAAACGCCAACTCTTTCCTAGGCAGGCTACGCTTTGTATCACCGGTTTCCAGAATACGCACACAGCTGAAAACCTCTTACGGCAACTGAGGAAGATCATCGCGGAATGGCTTACCCCAATTGGACTCTCCTGTGGATTTGTGGCATCGGACAACGCCAGCAATATTGTGTGTGCATTAAATATGGGCAAATTCCAGCACGTCCCATGTTTTGCACATACCTTGAATTTGGTGGTGCAGAATTTTTAAAAAAACGACAGGGGCGTGCAAGAGATGCTGTCGGTGACCAGAAGAATTGCGGGACACTTTCGGCGTACAGGCACCACGTACAGAAGACTGGAGCAACACCAAAAACGCCTGAACCTGCCCTGCCATCATCTGAAGCAAGAAGTGGTAACGAGGTGGAATTCAACCCTATATATGCTTCAGAGGTTGGAGGAGCAGCAAAAGGCCATTCAAGCCTATACAATTCAGCACGATATAGGAGGTGGAATGCACCTGTCTCAAGCGCAGTGGAGAATGATTTCAACGTTGTGCAAGGTTCTGCTGCCCTTTGAACTTGCCACACGTGAAGTCAGTTCAGACACTGCCAGCCTGAGTCAGGTCATTCCCCTCATCAGGCTTTTGCAGAAGAAGCTGGAGACATTGAAGGAGGAGCTAACACGGAGCGATTCCGCTAGGCATGTGGGACTTGTGGATGGAGCCCTTAATTCGCTTAACAAGGATTCACGGGTGGTCAATCTGTTGAAATCAGATCACTACATTTTGGCCACCGTGCTCGATCCTAGATTTAAAACCTACCTTGGATCTCTCTTTCCAGCAGACACAAGTCTGCTGGGGTTCAAAGACCTGCTGGTGAGAAAATTGTCAAGTCAAGCGGAACGCGACCTGTCAACATCTCCTCCTTCACATTCTCCCGCAACTGGGGGTGCGAGGAAAAGGCTCAGAATTCCGAGCCCACCCGCTGGCGGTGATGCAGGGCAGTCTGGAGCGACTGCTGATGCTGACATCTGGTCCGGACTGAAGGACCTGACAACGATTACGGACATGTCGTCTACTGTCACTGCATATGATTCTCTCCCCATTGAAAGAATGGTGGAGGATTATATGAGTGACCGCATCCAAGTAGGCACGTCAGACAGTCCGTACTTATACTGGCAGGAAAAAGAGGCAATTTGGAGGCCCTTGCACAAACTGGCTTTATTCTACCTAAGTTGCCCTCCCACAAGTGTGTACTCCGAAAGAGTGTTTAGTGCCGCCGCTCACCTTGTCAGCAATCGGCGTACGAGGTTACTTCCAGAAAATGTGGAGAAGATGATGTTCATTAAAATGAATTATAATCAATTCCTCCGTGGAGACATTGACCAGCAGCAATTGCCTCCACAAAGTACACAGGGAGCTGAGATGGTGGATTCCAGTGGGGACGAATTGATAATCTGTGAGGAGGGGGATGTACACGGTGATATATCGGAGGATGATGATGAGGTGGACATCTTGCCTCTGTAGAGCCAGTTTGTGCAAGGAGAGATTAATTGCTTCTTTTTTGGTGGGGGTCCAAACCAACCCGTCATTTCAGTCACAGTCGTGTGGCAGACCCTGTCACTGAAATGATGGGTTGGTTAAAGTGTGCATGTCCTGTTTATACAACATAAGGGTGGGTGGGAGGGCCCAAGGACAATTCCATCTTGCACCTCTTTTTTCTTTCATTTTTCTTTGCATCATGTGCTGTTTGGGGAGTGTTTTTTGGAAGGGCCATCCTGCGTGACACTGCAGTGCCACTCCTAGATGGGCCAGGTGTTTGTGTCGGCCACTAGGGTCGCTTAGCTTACTCACACAGCTACCTCATTGCGCCTCTTTTTTTCTTTGCGTCATGTGCTGTTTGGGGAGTGTTTTTTGGAAGGGCCATCCTGCGTGACACTGCAGTGCCACTCCTAGATGGGCCAGGTGTTTGTGTCGGCCACTAGGGTCGCTTATCTTACTCACACAGCAACCTCATTGCGCCTCTTTTTTTCTTTGCGTCATGTGCTGTTTGGGGAGTGTTTTTTGGAAGGGCCATCCTGCGTGACACTGCAGTGCCACTCCTAGATGGGCCAGGTGTTTGTGTCGGCCACTAGGGTCGCTTAGCTTACTCACACAGCTACCTCATTGCGCCTCTTTTTTTCTTTGCGTCATGTGCTGTTTGGGGAGTGTTTTTTGGAAGTGCCATCCTGCGTGACACTGCAGTGCCACTCCTAGATGGGCCAGGTGTTTGTGTCGGCCACTAGGGTCGCTTATCTTACTCACACAGCTACCTCATTGCGCCTCTTTTTTTCTTTGCGTCATGTGCTGTTTGGGGAGTGTTTTTTGGAAGGGCCATCCTGCGTGACACTGCAGTGCCACTCCTAGATGGGCCAGGTGTTTGTGTCGGCCACTAGGGTCGCTTAGCTTAGTCATCCAGCGACCTCGGTGCAAATTTTAGGACTAAAAATAATATTGTGAGGTGTGAGGTATTCAGAATAGACTGAAAATGAGTGGAAATTATGGTTTTTGAGGTTAATAATACTTTGGGATCAAAATGACCCCCAAATTCTATGATTTAAGCTGTTTTTTAGTGTTTTTTGAAAAAAACACCCGAATCCAAAACACACCCGAATCCGACAAAAAAAATTCGGTGAGGTTTTGCCAAAACGCGGTCGAACCCAAAACACAGCCGCGGAACCGAACCCAAAACCAAAACACAAAACCCGAAAAATTTCAAGTGCACATCTCTACTTGCAGCTAGCTTGGGCTTCTTAGGCTACTGGACACCATTAGCTCCAGAGGGATCGAACACAGGCCAAGCCTCGGTCGTCTGGTCCCGGAGCCGCGCCGCCGTCCCCCTTACAGAGCCAGAAGCAAGAAGACATCCTGGAAATCGGCGGCTGAAGACTTCGGTCTTCATTAAGGTAGTGCACAGCACTGCAGCTGTGCGTCATTGCTCCCTATGCACACCACATACTCCGGTCACTGATGGGTGCAGGGCGCTGGGGGGGGGGGGGGGGGGGGTGCCCTGGGCAGCAATTAGACTACCTTAAATTGGCAAAACAGCACATAATATAGCCTAATAAGCTATATATGTGTAAAAATCCCCTGCCATAATATAATTATAAGAGCGGGAGAAGTCCGCCGAAAAAGGGGCGGGGCTATCTCCCTCAGCACACTGGTGCCATTTCCTCTTCACAGCTCCGCTGGAAGACAGCTCCCCAGGCTCTCCCCTGCAGTTTCCAGGCTTAAAGGGTAAAAAAGAGAGGGGGGGCACTAAATTTAGGCGCAAACTGTATATTATAAGCAGCTATAGGGAAAAATCACTTGTTAGTGTAAATCCCTGATTAAATAGCGCTGTGGTGTGTGCTGGCATACTCTCTCTCTGTCTCCCCAAAGGACTTAGTGGGGTCCTGTCCTCAGTCAGAGCATTCCCTGTGTGTGTGTGTGCGGTGTGTCGGTACGGCTGTGTCGACATGTTTGATGAGGAGGCTTATGTGGAGGCGGAGCAGGTGCTGATAAATGTGATGTCACCCCCTGCGGGGCCGACACCAGAGTGGGTGGATATGAGGAAGGTATTAACCGACGGTGTCAACTCCTTACATAAAAGGCTGGATGACGTAACAGGCGTGGGACAGCCGGCTTCTCAGCCCGCGCCTGCCCAGGCGTCTCAAAGGCCATCAGGGGCTCAAAAACGCCCGCTACCTCAGCTGGCAGACACAGATGTCGACACGGAGTCTGACTCCAGTGTCGACGAGGATGAGTCATACACACAATCCACTAGGGGCATCCGTTGCATGATTACAGCAATGAAAAATGTGTTACACATTTCTGACATGAACCCAAATACCACTAAAAAGGGTATTATGTTTGGGGAGAAAAAGCAGCCAGTGTTTTTTCCCCCATCAGATGAGTTGAATGAAGTGTGTGAAGAAGCGTGGGCTTCCCCCGATAAGAACCTGGTAATTTCTAAAAAGTTACTGATGGCGTACCCTTTCCCGCCAGAGGACAGGTCACGTTGGGAGATATCCCCTAGGGTGGATAAGGCGCTCACACGTTTGTCAAAAAAGGTGGCACTGCCGTCTCAGGATACGGCCGCCTTGAAGGAGCCTGCTGATAGAAAGCAGGAGGCTATCCTGAAGTCTGTATATACACACTCAGGTACTATACTGAGACCTGCAATTGCCTCAGCATGGATGTGTAGTGCTGCTGCAGCGTGGTCTGATACCCTGTCAGATAATATTGACACCCTCGACAGGGATACTATTTTGCTAACCATAGAGCATATTAAAGACGTCGTCTTATATATAAGGGATGCACAGAGGGATTTGCATCTAGAATTAATGCAATGTCCATTTCTGCCAGGAGGGTATTATGGACCCGGCAGTGGACGGGTGATGCTGATTCTAAAAGGCACATGGAGGTTATGCCTTATAAGGGTGAGGAATTGTTTGGGGATGGTCTCTCGGACCTCGTATCCACAGCAACAGCTGGGAAATCGACATTTTTACCTCGGGTTCCCTCACAGCCTAAGAAAGCACCGTATTATCAGGTACAGTCCTTTCGGCCTCAGAAAAGCAAGCGGGTCAAAGGCGCTTCCTTTCTGCCCAGAGGCAGGGGAAGAGGGAAAAAGCTGCACCAGACAGCCAGTTCCCAGGATCAAAAATCTTCCCCCGCTTCCTCTAAGTCCACCGCATGACGCTGAGGCTCCACAGGCGGAGCCAGGTGCGGTGGGGGCGCGTCTCCGGAACTTCAGCGACCAGTGGGCTCGCTCACAGGTGGATCCCTGGGTTCTGCAAGTAGTATCACAGGGATACAAGCTGGAGTTCGAGGCGACTCCCCCTCGCCGTTACCTCAAATCAGCCTTGCCTGCTGCCCTCAGAGAAAGGGAGGTAGTACTGGCGGCAATTCACAAGCTGTATCTTCAGCAGGTGATAATCAAGGTACCCCTCCTTCAACAGGGACGGGGTTACTATTCCACAATGTTTGTGGTACCGAAACCAGACTGTTCGGTGAGACCCATTCTAAATTTGAAAGCTTTGAACACTTATATAAGGAAGTTCAAGTTCAAAATGATACTCCTTCGTCGGAAGGGAGTTATAATTATCCCGTACTTGGACGATCTCCTTAGAAAGGCGAGGTCCAAGGAGCAGTTGCTAGTCAGCGTAGCACTATCTCAGGACGTGCTACTTCAGCACGGCTGGATTCTAAATATCCCAAAGTCACGGCTGATTCCTGCGACGCGTCTGCTGTTCTTGGGCATGATTCTGGACACAGAACAGAAGAAAGTGTTTCTCCCGGAGGAGAAGGCCCAGGAATTATCATCACTGGTCAGGGACCTCCTGAAACCAAAGCAGGTGTCGGTGCATCACTGCACGCGAGTCCTGGGAAAGATGGTAGCTTCTTACGAAGCAATTCCCTTCGGCAGGTTCCATGCGTGGACCTTTCAGTGGGATCTGTTAGACAAGTGGTCCGGATCGCATCTTCAGATGCATCGATTGAACGCCCTGTCCCCGAGGGCCAGGGTGTCTCTGCTGTAGTGGCTGCAGAGTGCGCACCTTCTCGAAGGCCGCAGATTCGGCATACAAGACTGGGTCCTGGTGACCACGGATGCAAGCCTCCGAGGTTGGGGGGCAGTCACCCAGGGAAGAAACTTCCAAGGACAATGGTCGAGTCAGGAAACTTCCCTACACATAAATATTCTGGAACTAAGGGCTATTTACAATGCCCTGAGTCAAGCAGAACACCTGCTTCAAAACCAACCGGTTCTGATTCAGTCAGACAACATCACAGCGGTCGCCCATGTAAACCGCCAGGGCGGCACAAGAAGCAGGGTGGCAATGGCAGAAGCCACAAGGATTCTTCGATGGGCGGAGAATCACGTGATAGCACTGTCAGCAGTGTTCATTCCGGGAGTGGACAACTGGGAAGCAGACTTCCTCAGCAGGCACGACCTCCACCCGGGAGAGTGGGGACTTCATCCAGAAGTCTTCCAGCTGATGTAAACCGTTGGGAACGGCCACAGGTGGACATGATGGCGTCCCGCCTCAACAAAAAGCTAAAAAGATATTGCGCCAGGTCAAGGGACCCTCAGGCGATAGCTGTGGACGCTCTAGTGACACCGTGGGTGTACCTGTCGGTTTATGTGTTCCCTCCTCTTCCTCTCATACCCAAGGTACTGAGGATAATAAGAAGGAGAGGAGTAAGAACTATACTCATTGTCCTGGATTGGCCAAGAAGAGCTTGGTACCCAGAACTTCAAGAAATGATCTCAGAGGACCCATGGCCTCTGCCGCTCAGACAGGACCTGCTGCAGCAGGGGCCCTGTCTATTCCAAGACTTACCGCGGCTGCGTTTGACGGCATGGCGGTTGAACACCGGATCCTAAAGGAAAAGGGCATTCCGGAGGAAGTCATTCCTACGCTGATTAATGCTAGGAAGGATGTGACCGCAAAACATTATCACCGCATATGGCGAAAAAATGTTGCTTGGTGTGAGGCCAGGAAGGCCCCAACGGAGGAATTTCAGCTGGGTCGATTTCTGCACTTCCTACAGTCAGGGGTGACTATGGGCCTCAAATTGGGTTCCATTAAGGTCCAGATTTCGGCTCTGTCGATTTTCTTTCAAAAAGAACTGGCTTCACTGCCTGAAGTTCAGACATTTGTTAAAGGAGTGCTGCATATTCAGCCCCCTTTTGTGCCTCCAGTGGCACCTTGGGATCTCAACGTGGTGTTGGATTTCCTAAAGTCGCATTGGTTTGAGCCACTTAAAACCGTGGAGCTAAAATATCTCACGTGGAAAGTGGTCATGCGGTGGGCCTTGGCTTCGGCCAGGCGTGTGTCAGAAGTGGCGGCTTTTGTCATGTAAAAGCCCTTATCTGATTTTCCATATGGATAGGGCGGAATTGAGGACTCGTCCCCAATTTCTTCCTAAGGTGGTATCATCGTTTCATTTGAACCAACCTATTGTAGTGCCTGCGGCTACTCGGGACTTGAAGGATTCCAAGTTGCTGGACGTAGTCAGGGCCCTGAAAATCTATGTTTCCAGGACGGCTAGAGTCAGGAAAACTGACTCTCTATTTATCCGGCATACACCCAACAAGCTGGGTGCTCCCGCTTCAAAGCAGACTATTGCTCGCTGGATCTGTAGCACGATTCAACTTGCACATTCTGCGGCTGGACTGCCGCATCCTAAATCTGTAAAAGCCCATTCCACGAGGAAGGTGGGCTCTTCTTGGACGGCTGCCCGAGGGGTCTCGGCTTTACAACTTTGCCGAGCTGCTACTTGGTCGGGTTCAAACACTTTTGCAAAATTTTACAGGTTTGATACCCTGGCTGAGGAGGACCTTGAGTTTGCTCATTCGGTGCTGCAGAGTCATCCGCACTCTCCCGCCCGTTTGGGAGCTTTGGTATAATCCCCGTGGTCCTTACGGAGTACCCAGCATCCACTAGGACGTCAGAGAAAATAAGAATTTACTCACCGGTAATTCTATTTCTCGTAGTCCGTAGTGGATGCTGGGAGCCCGTCCCACGTGCGGACACTCTGCAATACGTGTATATAGTTATTGCTTAACTAAAGGGTTTTGTTATGAGCCATCTGTTAATGGGGCTCATTTGTTATTCATACTGTTAACTGGGTATAGTTATCACAAGTTGTACGGTGTGATTGGTGTGGCTGGTATGAGTCTTAACCTGGATTCCAAATCCTTTCCTAGTAATGTCAGCTCTTCCGGGCACAGTTTCCATAACTGAGGTCTGGAGGAGGGGCATAGAGGGAGGAGCCAGTGCACACCAGATAGTACCTAATCTTTCTTTTAGAGTGCCCAGTCTCCTGCGGAGCCCGCTATTCCCCATGGTCCTTACGGAGTACACAGCATCCACTATGAACTACGAGAAATAGAATTACCGGTGAGTAAATTCTTATTTTTCTTTCAAAAAGAATTAGCTGTCCTCCCAGAGGTTCAGACTTTTGTGAAAGGAGTAATGCATATCAATCCTCCGTTTGTGCCTCCTGTATCTCCATGGGAGCTTGATGTGTTCTTACGGTTACTCATATCTTCCTGGTTTGAACCTTTGCGTAAGGTTGTATTGAAATTTCTCACTTGGAAGGTAGTTATGCTGTTGGCGCTGGCGTCTGCCAGGCGGGTGTCAGAGTTGGCGGCCTTATCTCATTAGAGCCCGTACTTGATTTTTCATTCGGATAGGGTGGAATTAAGGACTCGTCTACAATTTCTGCCGAAGGTGGTTTCTTCATTTCACATTAACCAACCTATTGTGGTCCCGGTGGCTACGGAGGCTGTGGCGATTCCAAAATCTCTGGATGTTGTAAGAGCGTTGAAGATCTACGTCACTGGACAGCTGTTGCCAGAAAAACTGAGGCGCTTTTTGTCTTGTATGATTCCAGCAAAATCGGTCATCCTGCTTCAAAACAGACTATTGCACGCTGGATTTGTAGTACGATTCAGCAGGCTCATTCTTCGGCCGGACTACTGGTGCCGAAGTCAATAAAAGCCCATTCTACCAGAAAAGTGGGCTCATCTTGGGCGGCTGCCCGAGGCGTCTCGGTGGTACAGCTTTGCCGAGCAGCTACTTGGTTGGGTTCAAACACTTTTGATAAGTTCTATAAGTTTGATACCCTGGCTGATGAGAACCTTGCGTTTGCTCAGTCGGTGCTGCAGCGTCGTCCGCACTCTCCCGCCTGTTCTGGAGCTTTGGTATAAACCCCATGGTCCTTTTGGAGTCCCCAGCATCCTCTAGGACGTAAGAGAAAATAGGATTTTGGTACTTACCGATAAATCCTTTTCTCCTAGTCCGTAGAGGATGCTGGGCGCCCATCCCAGTGCGGACTGTTACTTGCAGTGTTTTCTTGCTAGTTAAATTAGTTTATACACGTGTTGTGTATTTCTTGTTTCAGCTTGTTGCTGTTAATTCATACTGTTATCTGGTTTAATGTTACTCTGGTTGTACGGTATGTTTGTGGTGTGGGCTGGTATGTTGGTAGCCCTTAGTTTAAACAAAAATCTTTCCTCGAAATGTCCGTCTCTCCTGGGCACAGTTCCTATAACTGAGGTCTGGAGGAGGGGCATAGAGGGAGGAGCCAGTTCACACCCAGATTAAGTCTTTTCAGTGTGCCCAAGCTCCTGTGGATCCTGTCTATACCCCATGGTCCTTTTGGAGTCCCCAGCATCCTCTACGGACTAGGAGAAAAGTATTCATCGGTAAGTACCAAAATCCTATTTTCACCTATTTTCTGCTACTATGTTGCTACTTTTCCCTCTACTTCCCATTAATATACCACACTACTGTGTATGTCATAATTTGACCCAAAAATAACATGACATATTAGTGACCGTGTCAGACATAGCTCTAGTGCCTGCGCAGACATCAGATTGTATGTCCTGTGTACACATAAAGCTGATTGTAGGCCGTGGGTACAGCTCCCCCACAGTCCGGCATCCTGCCCAAAACCTAGCGTGAACACTTATGTAAGCCCGGGGAATGGTTACCGGCTGACAGCAGCAAGCCAAAGGGACCTGAGGTGGTGGGTGTTTCCAGCTGCTGCAGCAAGCTGCAGGGGCATGGGAGGAGGGGTGGCAGCTATTACCGTCCATGACAGCATGGTACTAGGGGGTGGATGGTGGTGGCTGCTACAGGAGGGGAGGGGTGTTGGGCATCATTACCCGCGATCAATATAAGCTCCGGCGAGAAGAGGGGTCAGGCATCAATGCCCGCGCTCATTGTAAGCTCCGGCAGGAGGGGGTTCAGGCATCACTTCCTGTGGCTGAATTTAAGCTTTGGCAGGAGAGGGAGGTTTCGGGCATTTCTGCCCGGCTGTACTGGGGCCAGGAAATGATGGATCAGTGTGTAAATGTTGATAGAGTCCCATAGGTGTCAGGGGGCTAGCGGAGATAGGCAGCCTGTCAAACAAGAGAGCGATGAATTTGGAGACGTCTCCACATGAAACCCCCTGACCCGTGGCCACACAGCTTATAGGGTACAGCTACCAACCTCCACAGCCACAAGGCGCACAACACAGCCCCTCAGCAATACTAGACCATGCATAGCAGCTGAAATTGGGAAAGAGACCAGGACAGTAGGCAGTCAGCACATGCACTCTTGTGTCCATACAATGGCTACTGCAAAGATAGAGACATGCTCACGTGCGGGAACTGCTTCCTTCCTCTCTGTAAAAAATGTCTGCCAGGAAACAGAATTTGATCGCCATTGGCGACCTGGCATCCAGGATTGGTCGAACCCTGCACTAAGTATAGCATCATGCTGTATGATGCCTACCTGATGTCACTACCATAACCAGTTTGCTTTTTTTGAATAGAGTAATTTATTGGAAAAGAAAGAGTAGCACATATATACATAATATAAACAGTGTCACATAGAGGGAAAAGCTGTATACATAGTCAATTGCCAAAATATTCAGCAAACATAAAAGAAGTCAACAAAACATTGAATCTGTGATGCAATAAAAGGATCAAATAAGAAAGAACTGTACGTGTATTATTATACTCTCAAATTTACAAAAATTATATTGACGAAACTTATAACTAACCTAAGGTGATCCGAAGATCCCAACTAGCTGACGTAAACCTTAACATTTAATTAGAGATGAGCGCCTGAAATTTTTCGGGTTTTGTGTTTTGGTTTTGGGTTCGGTTCCGCGGCCGTGTTTTGGGTTCGACCGCGTTTTGGCAAAACCTCACCGAATTTTTTTTGTCGGATTCGGGTGTGTTTTGGATTCGGGTGTTTTTTTCAAAAAACACTAAAAAACAGCTTAAATCATAGAATTTGGGGGTCATTTTGATCCCAAAGTATTATTAACCTCAAAAACCATAATTTACACTCATTTTCAGTCTATTCTGAATACCTCACACCTCACAATATTATTTTTAGTCCTAAAATTTGCACCGAGGTCGCTGTGTGAGTAAGATAAGCGACCCTAGTGGCCGACACAAACACCGGGCCCATCTAGGAGTGGCACTGCAGTGTCACGCAGGATGTCCCTTCCAAAAAACCCTCCCCAAACAGCACATGACGCAAAGAAAAAAAGAGGCGCAATGAGGTAGCTGTGTGAGTAAGATTAGCGACCCTAGTGGCCGACACAAACACCGGGCCCATCTAGGAGTGGCACTGCAGTGTCACGCAGGATGGCCCTTCCAAAAAACCCTCCCCAAACAGCACATGACGCAAAGAAAAAAAGAGGCGCAATGAGGTAGCTGTGTGAGTAAGATTAGCGACCCTAGTGGCCGACACAAACACCGGGCCCATCTAGGAGTGGCACTGCAGTGTCACGCAGGATGTCCCTTCCAAAAAACCCTCCCCAAACAGCACATGACGCAAAGAAAAAAAGAGGCGCAATGAGGTAGCTGTGTGAGTAAGATTAGCGACCCTAGTGGCCGACACAAACACCGGGCCCATCTAGGAGTGGCACTGCAGTGTCACGCAGGATGTCCCTTCCAAAAAACCCTCCCCAAACAGCACATGACGCAAAGAAAAAAAGAGGCGCAATGAGGTAGCTGTGTGAGTAAGATTAGCGACCCTAGTGGCCGACACAAACACCGGGCCCATCTAGGAGTGGCACTGCAGTGTCACGCAGGATGTCCCTTCCAAAAAACCCTCCCCAAACAGCACATGACGCAAAGAAAAAAAGAGGCGCAATGAGGTAGCTGACTGTGTGAGTAAGATTAGCGACCCTAGTGGCCGACACAAACACCGGGCCCATCTAGGAGTGGCACTGCAGTGTCACGCAGGATGTCCCTTCCAAAAAACCCTCCCCAAACAGCACATGACGCAAAGAAAAATAGAGGCGCAATGAGGTAGCTGACTGTGTGAGTAAGATTAGCGACCCTAGTGGCCGACACAAACACCGGGCCCATCTAGGAGTGGCACTGCAGTGTCACGCAGGATGTCCCTTCCAAAAAACCCTCCCCAAACAGCACATGATGCAAAGAAAAAGAAAAGAAAAAAGAGGTGCAAGATGGAATTGTCCTTGGGCCCTCCCACCCACCCTTATGTTGTGTAAACAAAACAGGACATGCACACTTTAACCAACCCATCATTTCAGTGACAGGGTCTGCCACACGACTGTGACTGATATGACGGGTTGGTTTGGACCCCCCCCAAAAAAGAAGCAATTAATCTCTCCTTGCACAAACTGGCTCTACAGAGGCAAGATGTCCACCTCATCTTCACCCTCCGATATATCACAGTGTACATCCCCCTCCTCACAGATTATCAATTCGTCCCCACTGGAATCCACCATCTCAGCTCCCTGTGTACTTTGTGGAGGCAATTGCTGCTGGTCAATGTCTCCGCGGAGGAATTGATTATAATTCATTTTAATGAACATCATCTTCTCCACATTTTCTGGATGTAACCTCGTACGCCGATTGCTGACAAGGTGAGCGGCGGCACTAAACACTCTTTCGGAGTACACACTTGTGGGAGGGCAACTTAGGTAGAATAAAGCCAGTTTGTGCAAGGGCCTCCAAATTGCCTCTTTTTCCTGCCAGTATAAGTACGGACTGTGTGACGTGCCTACTTGTATGCGGTCACTCATATAATCCTCCACCATTCTATCAATGTTGAGAGAATCATATGCAGTGACAGTAGACGACATGTCCGTAATCGTTGTCAGGTCCTTCAGTCCGGACCAGATGTCAGCATCAGCAGTCGCTCCAGACTGCCCTGCATCACCGCCAGCGGGTGGGCTCGGAATTCTGAGCCTTTTCCTCGCACCCCCAGTTGCGGGAGAATGTGAAGGAGGAGATGTTGACAGGTCGCGTTCCGCTTGACTTGACAATTTTGTCACCAGCAGGTCTTTCAACCCCAGCAGACCTGTGTCTGCCGGAAAGAGAGATCCAAGGTAGGCTTTAAATCTAGGATCGAGCACGGTGGCCAAAATGTAGTGCTCTGATTTCAACAGATTGACCACCCGTGAATCCTTGTTAAGCGAATTAAGGGCTGCATCCACAAGTCCCACATGCCTAGCGGAATCGCTCCCTTTTAGCTCCTTCTTCAATGCCTCCAGCTTCTTCTGCAAAAGCCTGATGAGGGGAATGACCTGACTCAGGCTGGCAGTGTCTGAACTGACTTCACGTGTGGCAAGTTCAAAGGGCATCAGAACCTTGCACAACGTTGAAATCATTCTCCACTGCACTTGAGACAGGTGCATTCCACCTACTATATCGTGCTCAATTGTATAGGCTTGAATGGCCTTTTGCTGCTCCTCCAACCTCTGAAGCATATAGAGGGTTGAATTCCACCTCGTTACCACTTCTTGCTTCAGATGATGGCAGGGCAGGTTCAGTAGTTTTTGGTGGTGCTCCAGTCTTCTGTACGTGGTGCCTGTACGCCGAAAGTGTCCCGCAATTCTTCTGGCCACCGACAGCATCTCTTGCACGCCCCTGTCGTTTTTTAAAAAATTCTGCACCACCAAATTCAAGGTATGTGCAAAACATGGGACGTGCTGGAATTTGCCCATATTTAATGCACACACAATATTGCTGGCGTTGTCCGATGCCACAAATCCACAGGAGAGTCCAATTGGGGTAAGCCATTCCGCGATGATCTTCCTCAGTTGCCGTAAGAGGTTTTCAGCTGTGTGCGTATTCTGGAAAGCGGTGATACAAAGCGTAGCCTGCCTAGGAAAGAGTTGGCGTTTGCGAGATGCTGCTACTGGTGCCGCCGCTGCTGTTCTTGCGGCGGGAGTCCATACATCTACCCAGTGGGCTGTCACAGTCATATAGTCCTGACCCTGCCCTGCTCCACTTGTCCACATGTCCGTGGTTAAGTGGACATTGGGTACAACTGCATTTTTTAGGACACTGGTGAGTCTTTTTCTGACGTCCGTGTACATTCTCGGTATCGCCTGCCTAGAGAAGTGGAACCTAGATGGTATTTGGTAATGGGGGCACACTGCCTCAATAAATTGTCTAGTTCCCTGTGAACTAACGGCGGATACCGGACGCACGTCTAACACCAACATAGTTGTCAAGGACTCAGTTATCCGCTTTGCAGTAGGATGACTGCTGTGATATTTCATCTTCCTCGCAAAGGACTGTTGAACAGTCAATTGCTTACTGGAAGTAGTACAAGTGGGCTTACGACTTCCCCTCTGGGATGACCATCGACTCCCAGCAGCAACAACAGCAGCGCCAGCAGCAGTAGGCGTTACACGCAAGGATGCATCGGAGGAATCCCAGGCAGGAGAGGACTCGTCAGAATTGCCAGTGACATGGCCTGCAGGACTATTGGCATTCCTGGGGAAGGAGGAAATTGACACTGAGGGAGTTGGTGGGGTGGTTTGCGTGAGCTTGGTTACAAGAGGAAGGGATTTACTGGTCAGTGGACTGCTTCCGCTGTCACCCAAAGTTTTTGAACTTGTCACTGACTTATTATGAATGCGCTGCAGGTGACGTATAAGGGAGGATGTTCCGAGGTGGTTAACGTCCTTACCCCTACTTATTACAGCTTGACAAAGGGAACACACGGCTTGACACCTGTTGTCCGCATTTCTGGTGAAATACCTCCACACCGAAGAGCTGATTTTTTGGGTATTTTCACCTGGCATGTCAACGGCCATATTCCTCCCACGGACAACAGGTGTCTCCCCGGGTGCCTGACTTAAACAAACCACCTCACCATCAGAATCCTCCTGGTCAATTTCCTCCCCAGCGCCAGCAACACCCATATCCTCCTCATCCTGGTGTACTTCAACACTGACATCTTCAATCTGACTATCAGGAACTGGACTGCGGGTGCTCCTTCCAGCACTTGCAGGGGGCGTGCAAATGGTGGAAGGCGCATGCTCTTCACGTCCAGTGTTGGGAAGGTCAGGCATCGCAACCGACACAATTGGACTCTCCTTGTGGATTTGGGATTTCAAAGAACGCACAGTTCTTTGCGGTGCTTTTGCCAGCTTGAGTCTTTTCAGTTTTCTAGCGAGAGGCTGAGTGCTTCCATCCTCATGTGAAGCTGAACCACTAGCCATGAACATAGGCCAGGGCCTCAGCCGTTCCTTGCCACTCCGTGTGGTAAATGGCATATTGGCAAGTTTACGCTTCTCCTCCGACAATTTTATTTTAGGTTTTGGAGTCCTTTTTTTACTGATATTTGGCGTTTTGGTTTTGACATGCTCTGTACTATGCCATTGGGCATCGGCCTTGGCAGACGACGTTGCTGGCATTTCATCGTCTCGGCCATGACTAGTGGCAGCAGCTTCAGCACGAGGTGGAAGTGGATCTTGATCTTTCCCTAATTTTGGAACCTCAACATTTTTGTTCTCCATATTTTAATAGGCACAACTAAAAGGCACCTCAGGTAAACAATGGAGATGGATGGATTGGATACTAGTATACAATTATGGACGGGCTGCCGAGTGCCGACACAGAGGTAGCCACAGCCGTGAACTACCGCACTGTACTGTGTCTGCTGCTAATATATAGACTGGTTGATAAAGAGATAGTATACTCGTAACTAGTATGTATGTATAAAGAAAGAAAAAAAAACCACGGTTAGGTGGTATATACAATTATGGACGGGCTGCCGAGTGCCGACACAGAGGTAGCCACAGCCGTGAACTACCGCACTGTACTGTGTCTGCTGCTAATATATAGACTGGTTGATAAAGAGATAGTATACTCGTAACTAGTATGTATGTATAAAGAAAGAAAAAAAAAACACGGTTAGGTGGTATATACAATTATGGACGGGCTGCCGAGTGCCGACACAGAGGTAGCCACAGCCGTGAACTACCGCACTGTACTGTGTCTGCTGCTAATATATAGACTGGTTGATAAAGAGATAGTATACTCGTAACTAGTATGTATGTATAAAGAAAGAAAAAAAAACCACGGTTAGGTGGTATATACAATTATGGACGGGCTGCCGAGTGCCGACACAGAGGTAGCCACAGCCGTGAACTACCGCACTGTACTGTGTCTGCTGCTAATATAGACTGGTTGATAAAGAGATAGTATACTCGTAACTAGTATGTATGTATAAAGAAAGAAAAAAAAAACCACGGTTAGGTGGTATATACAATTATGGACGGGCTGCCGAGTGCCGACACAGAGGTAGCCACAGCCGTGAACTACCGCACTGTACTGTGTCTGCTGCTAATATAGACTGGTTGATAAAGAGATAGTATACTCGTAACTAGTATGTATGTATAAAGAAAGAAAAAAAAAACACGGTTAGGTGGTATATACAATTATGGACGGGCTGCCGAGTGCCGACACAGAGGTAGCCACAGCCGTGAACTACCGCACTGTACTGTGTCTGCTGCTAATATATAGACTGGTTGATAAAGAGATAGTATACTCGTAACTAGTATGTATGTATAAAGAAAGAAAAAAAAAACACGGTTAGGTGGTATATACAATTATGGACGGGCTGCCGAGTGCCGACACAGAGGTAGCCACAGCCGTGAACTACCGCACTGTACTGTGTCTGCTGCTAATATATAGACTGGTTGATAAAGAGATAGTATACTCGTAACTAGTATGTATGTATAAAGAAAGAAAAAAAAACCACGGTTAGGTGGTATATACAATTATGGACGGGCTGCCGAGTGCCGACACAGAGGTAGCCACAGCCGTGAACTACCGCACTGTACTGTGTCTGCTGCTAATATAGACTGGTTGATAAAGAGATAGTATACTACTAATATTATATATACTGGTGGTCAGGTCACTGGTCACTAGTCACACTGGCAGTGGCACTCCTGCAGCAAAAGTGTGCACTGTTTAATTTTAATATAATATTATGTACTCCTGGCTCCTGCTATAACCTATAACTGGCACTGCAGTAGTGCTCCCCAGTCTCCCCCACAATTATAAGCTGTGTGAGCTGAGCAGTCAGACAGATATATAATATATATAGATGATGCAGCACACTGGCCTGAGCCTGAGCAGTGCACACAGATATGGTATGTGACTGACTGAGTCACTGTGTGTATCGCTTTTTTCAGGCAGAGAACGGATATATTAAATAAACTGCACTGTGTGTCTGGTGGTCACTCACTATATAATATATTATGTACTCCTGGCTCCTGCTATAACCTATAACTGGCACTGCAGTAGTGCTCCCCAGTCTCCCCCACAATTATAAGCTGTGTGAGCTGAGCAGTCAGACAGATATATATAATATTATATATAGATAATAGATGATGCAGCACACTGGCCTGAGCCTGAGCAGTGCACACAGATATGGTATGTGACTGAGTCACTGTGTGCTGTGTATCGCTTTTTTCAGGCAGAGAACGGATTATAAATAAAACTGGTGGTCACTGGTCACTATCAGCAAAACTCTGCACTGTACACTACTGAGTACTCCTAATGCTCCCCAAAATTAGTAAATCAAGTGTCTCTCTAATCTATTCTAAACGGAGAGGACGCCAGCCACGTCCTCTCCCTATCAATCTCAATGCACGTGTGAAAATGGCGGCGACGCGCGGCTCCTTATATAGAATCCGAGTCTCGCGATAGAATCCGAGCCTCGCGAGAATCCGACAGCGTCATGATGACGTTCGGGCGCGCTCGGGTTAACCGAGCAAGGCGGGAAGATCCGAGTCGCTCGGACCCGTGAAAAAAAACATGAAGTTCTGGCGGGTTCGGATTCAGAGAAACCGAACCCGCTCATCTCTACATTTAATATCAAATAACGTATAAACCGAAAGACCAAGACTATACGCTCTGAACTGAGCATGTCTTCACATCGATAATATAGAAACATCCGGTGCTGAATAAGGAGAATCAAGCCAAAAGGACCATATTCTCTCAAACTAGAATTAGCATTATTCTGCATATAAACAATAAACATATCGTTCCTTAAAAACGGTGTCATTAACAAGTGCTCTAAAAGCGGATAATGTGGGACCTTTATGTGCCATCCATCCCCTAGCAATACACACTTTCTCTAATGCACACACATTATGAACATACAGACCCTCCCATTTGGGGGAGAGCTAGAAGCATCCACTCCAAGAACACAATTTCGGAGTCAATAATATTAAAGGAATACCCGTGTCCCCCAGGATCGACCTGACCCCCATCCAGAATATCTGCAAAGTACTGCAGTCCCACAGCAAATGCAGAAAGGTACCCTGGGCAGCACCGCATTTAGGGCACATTGCGGATTGACCATCCCCAATCCTGCTCAGTGTCACAGGGGTCACATAGGTACGGTGAAGTGTATAAAACTGGACCTGCTGAAATCGGAGATTTCATAGCCGTACATAGGTATTCCCTAGTGAGATCCCACTCTGTCATCCAAACAACCAGCTTGCTTTTAATTAAAATCCTAATACAGAGTTTCCCAAACTTGGTCTTCAAGGCACCTTAATGGTCCAGGTTTAAAGTATATCCAGTTCTGTAAGGTGCCTTGCATTATGGCATCATGTGATATGTTGACTTCCTGTAGGGAGTTGTGCGTTTCATTTAAAATTGTCTGTTTTATATTGTTTACAGACTTTACTTACTAGTATTGTTTCCACTTCTCACTAGGGCAGATACTCTATTGAATGTTGAGGTTTTTGGGTACCTGAAAGAAAATGTTTTGCTTCATCCATTAGCAAATTTGCAAGAGGAAGCCAATGTCTTGAAACACGGAGGACAGCTGTGTGGGTGACATTAAAAGCGAGCATCAGGATCCAGTGCTGCAGACTATTGTGTCTCCGAAGCTGCCGTACTCGATGTTTATTGACTTCGGTGCACAGGTAAATATCTTTTGTATTCGTTTTAGATAACTATATTCCTTTCATATTGTAATAGTTTGTATTGCTGGGTATAAAATGTATTGTGCCTTGCGGAAGTTGTCAGCCCATATCCATCTTGCTTTTTCTTCATATCCTAATAGTTTGAATATCTGGGTTAAACCAGTATTCAGTATCCCTACAATCGTTAGACTTAATTGCTGCTTGCCCCGGTAAGGTATGCTTGCCATGTGGCAGAGGATTGTGCTATATATGGTGCCTTCCTTACGTGTGTCCCATTTCCAGCTTGCTTTCATGTAAAATCCTTATAGTTTGCCTTCCTAATACTATGCGGTGCTGTACCGTATGGCATGGTAATGTGCTGTATATGGTGCTTTCGTACCATTTTAAGTCCCTATCCATCTTGCTTTTTCTTAATATCCTAATAGATTGAATATCTGGGTTAAACCAGTATTCAGCATCCCTACAACCGTTAGACTTAATTGCCGCTTGTGCCGATAAAGCAAGCTTGCCGGTGCCATTCCATTCTATATGGTGCCTTCCTGATGTTTCTCCCATTTCCACCTTGCGTTTATTTAAAATCCTAATAGTTTGCCTCTAAAACTATGCAGTGCTGTACCGTATGGCATGGTAATGTGCTGTATATATGGTGCTTTCGTACCATTTTAAGTCCCTGTCCAGCTTGCTTTTTCTTAAGATCCTAATAGTTTGAATATCTGGGTTTAACCAGTATTCTGCATCCCTACAACCGTTAGACTTAATTCTAGCATGTGCCGATAGGGTAAGCTTGCCGGTGCCATTCGGCATGGGATTGTGCTATATGGTGCCTTCCTGACATCTGTCCCATTTTCAGCTTGCTTTCTTTTAAAATCCCAATAGATTGCCTCTTTAAAACTATGCAGTGCTGTACCGTATGGCATGGTAATGTGCTGTATATGGTGCTTTCGTACCATTTTTAGTCCCTATCTAGCTTGCTGCTTCTTAATATCCTTATAGTTTAAATATCAGGGTTAAACCTGTATTCAGCATCCATACAACCTTTAGACTTAATTGCTTCTTGCCCTGGTAGGGTATGCTTGCCGAGCGGCAGAGGATTGTGCTATATGGTGCCTTCCTGATGTTTCTCCCATTTCCAGCTTGCGTTTATTTAAAATCCTAATAGTTTGCGCCTCAAACTATGCGGTGATGTACCGTATGGCATGGTAATGTGCTGTATATGGTGCTTTCGTACCATTTTAAGTCCCTATCCAGCTTCTTCTTAATATCCCAATAGTTTGAATATCTGGGTTAAACCAGTGTTCAGCATCCCTACATCCGTTAGACTTATTTGCCGCTTGCCCTGGTAAGGTATGCGTGCCTTGCGGCAGAGGATTGTGCTATATGGTGCATTCCTAACGTCTCTGTGCCATTTCCTGCTTGCTTTCATTTAAAATCCTTTTAGTTTGTCTTTCTAAAACTATGCGGTGCTTTACCGTATGACATGGTACTGTGCTGTTATGGTGCTTTCGTACCATTTTAAGTCCCTATCCATCTTGCTTTTTTTAATATCTTAATAGTTTGAATATCTGGGTTAAACCAGTGTTCAGCATCCCTACATCCGTTAGACTTATTTGCCGCTTGTGCCGATAGGGTAAGCTTGCCTGTGCCTTTCGGCATGGGATTGTACTATATGGTGCCTACCTGACGTCTGTCCCATTTTCAGCTTGCTTTCTTTTAAAATCCCAATAGATTGCCTCTTTAAAACTATGCAGTGCTGTACCGTATGACATGGTCATGTGCGGTTATGGTGCTTTTGTACCATTTTAAGTCCCTATCCAGCTTGCTTTTTCTTAATATCCTAATAGATTGAATATCTGGGTTGAACCAGTATTCAGCATCCCTACAACCGTTAGACTTAATTGCCGCTTGTGCCGATAAGGCAAGCTTGCCGGTGCCATTCCATTCTATATGGTGCCTTCCTGATGTTTCTCCCATTTCCACCTTGCGTTTATTTAAAATCCTATTAGTTTGTCTTTCTAAAACTATGCAGTGCTATACCGTATGGCATGGTAATGTGCTGTATATGGTGCTTTCGTACCATTTTAAGTCCCTATCCAGCTTGCTTCTTCTTAATATCCCAATAGTTTGAATATCTGGGTTAAACCAGTGTTCAGCATCCCTACATCCGTTAGACTTATTTGCCGCTTGTGCCGATAGGGTAAGCTTGCCTGTGCCATTCGGCATGGGATTGTGCTATATGGTGCCTTCCTGACGTCTGTCCCATTTTCAGCTTGCTTTCTTTTAAAATCCCAATAGATTGCCTCTTTAAAACTATGCAGTGCTGTACCGTATGACATGGTAATGTGCTGTTATGGTGCTTTCGTACCATTTTAAGTCCCTATCTAGCTTGCTGCTTCTTAATATCCTAATAGTTTGAATATCAGGGTTAAACCTGTATTCAGCATCCATACAACCTTTAGACTTAATTGCTTCTTGCCCTGGTAGGGTATGCTTGCCGAGCGGCAGAGGATTGTGCTATATGGTGCCTTCCTGACATCCGTCCCATTTGCAGCTTGCTTGCATTTAAAATACTAATAGTTTCCATTTCAGAATGTAATGCATCTCTAAAACGATGCCGTGTTGTATGGCATGGTACTGTGCTGTTATGGTGCTTTCGTACCATTTTAAGTCCCTATCCATCTTGCTTTTTGTTATTATCCTAATAGATTGAATATCTGGGTTAAACCAGTATTCAGCATCCCTACAACCGTTAGACTTAATTGCAGCTTGCCGTGGTAAGGTATGCTTCCCTTGCGGCAGAGGATTGTGCTATATGGTGCCTTCCTTACGTGTGTCCTATTTACAGCTTGCTTTCATTTAAAATCCTAATAGTTTGCCTCTCAAAAACTATGCGGTGCTGTACCGTATGGCATGGTAATGTGCTGTTGTGGTGCTTTCGTACCATTTGAAGTCCCTATCCAGCTTGCTTTTACTTAATATCCTAATAGTTTGAATATCTGGGTTAAACCCAGTATTCAGCATCCCTACAACCATTAGACTTAATTGCCGCTTGTGCCGGTAGGGTAAGCTTCCTATAGCCGTTAGTATAGGATCATGCTGTGCCGTATAGTGCCGCTTGGCATTGTGCTGTATGGTGCCTTGCAGTATGTCTTCATGTGGTATGTTGACTTTCTGTAGGGTGTTGTGCATTTAAAATTTGCAGTTTTATATTGTTTAGAGGCTTTATTTACTACTGCTGTTTCCACTTCTCACTAGGGAGCTACTCTATTGAATATTGAGGTAATTAATATCCTAACACAAAGGTTCCCAAACTGTCTCTATCGTTCCATGTTTTAAGTATATTCAGTTCTGTAACGAGCCTTGCTGTATGGCGTCGTGTAGACGTGTTGTGCCAGTTATTTAAAGTTGGTAGTTTTATATTGTTTACAGACTGACTTGTATTGTTTCCACTTCTCACTAGGGCATCTACTCTAGTGAATATTGAGGTTTTTGGGTACCTGAAAGAAAATGGTTTGCTTCTTCCATTGGCAAAGTTGCAAGAGAATGGCAATGTCTTCAAACAATCTTGGATGTTCTAGATGGCTCTGTGGTGGGCAATAAAAGCAAGCATCAGGATCCAGTGCTGCAGACTACAGAGTTTCGGATGCTGCTGGACAAGATGAGTATTGAGTTTAGTGCACAGGTAAATATATCCTGTATACATTTTGTACAACTAGATTCCTTTCATATCGGAACAGTTTGTATTTCTGGGAGAACCCTGTTTAATGCTCCCTAAAACAGTTAGTTGGCATCATGCTCTTTGGTGTTTTGCCGTATAGAAATACAATGTATGGCATTGTGCAGTATAGTGCCTTATTTGTGTTTTCAGTCCTATATCCTGCTTGCTCTTCCCTAATATAGTAATAGTTTGTATTTCTGGGTGTAATTTATTATCACCGTCCTTAATACCGTTAGTATGGCATCATGCTGTGTGGTGCTTTGCCGTATGGCACTGTGCGGCTTTTGCATTATGCAGTATTGTGCTTTACTGACGTGGTCAGCCCCATATCCAGCTTGCTTTTACTTTAATATCCTAATAGGTTACACCTAGCAGTAGAAACTATTATCATTGTCCCTACATCCATAACATCATGCTGTGCCGTATGGCGCGTCATTGTACTGTATGGTTCCTTCCTGGTGTTTTCAGTCCTATATTAGTTTGCTTTTTCTTAATATCCTTAAAGTTTGAATAAATCCATCGTCCCTAAACCAGTAAGTATAGCATTGTGCTGTCTTGTGCCTACCTGGCATTTTCAGTCCTATACCAGCTTCCTTTTACTTATTATCCTACGAGTTTGTCTAAATATTTTCATTGTCCCTAAAACCATAAGTATAGCATTGTGCTGTGTATTGCGGCATTGTGCTGTCTGATGCCTGCCTGTCATTTTCAGTCCTATAACCTGCTTGCTCTTCCTAAATCCTAACAATTTCTGTTTCAGAATGTAATGCTTCTCTAAAACTATGTGCTGTTGTGCCATATGGTGTGACATTGTGCTGTATGGTGCTTTCCTAACATTTGGAGTCCAATAATCCAGCTTGCTCTTAATAGCCTAATAGTTTTCATGTCAGAATATACTGGTTCTCTAAAACTATGGTGGTGTTGGTGTGGCATGGCAATGTTCTGTATGGTGTCTACCTAAAGTTTTCACTCCTATTTCCAGCTAGCTTTTACTTAATATCCTAATACAGAGATGCTTAAACTTGCTTTTCAAGGCACCTTCCTGGTGTTTTCAGTCCTGTATCAGCCTGCTATTTCTTAATAATTATCCTAAAAGTTTGAATAAATCAACCGTCCCTAAAACCGTAAGTATAGCATTGTGCTGTACATTGCGGCATTGTGCTGGCATTTACAGTCCTAAATCCTGCTTGCTCTTCCCTAATATTGTAATAGTTTGTATTTCTGGGTGTAATTTATTATTACCGTCCTTAATACCGTTAGTATGGCATCATGCTGTGTGGTGCTTTGCCGTATGGCACTGTGCGGCTTTTGCATTATGCAGTATTGTGCTTTACTGACGTGGTCAGCCCCATATCTAGCTTGCTTTTACTTTAATATCCTAATAGGTTACACCTAGCAGTAGAAACTATTATCATTGTCCCTACATCCATAACATCATGCTGTGCCGTATGGCGCTTCATTGTGCTGTATAGTTCCTTCCTGGTGTTTTCAGTCCTATATTAGCTTACTTTTTCCTAATATCCTTAAAGTTTAAATAAATCCATCGTCCCTAAACCCGTAAGTATAGCATTGTGCTGTCTTGTGCCTACCTAGCATTTTCAGTCCTATACCAGCTTCCTTTTACTTATTATCCTACGAGTTTGTCTAAATATTTTCATTGTCCCTAAAACCGTAAGTATAGCATTGTGCTGTCTTGTGCCTACCTGGCATTTTCAGTCGTATACCAGCTTCCTTTTACTTATTATCCTACGAGTTTGTCTAAATATTTTCATTGTCCCTAAAACCGTAAGTATAGCATTGTGCTGTGTATTGCGGCATTGTGCTGTCTGATGCCTGCCTGGCATTTTCAGTCCTATAACCTGCTTGCTCTTCCTAAATCCTAACAATTTCTGTTTCAGAATGTAATGCGTCTCTAAAACTATGTGCTCTTGTACAATATGGTGTGACATTGTGCTGTATGGTGCTTTCCTAACATTTGGAGTCCAATAATCCAGCTTGCTCTTAATAGCCTAATAGTTTTCATGTCAGAATGTACTGGTTCTCTAAAACTATGGTGGTGTTGGTGTGGCATGGCAATGTTCTGTATGGTGTCTACCTAAAGTTTTCACTCCGATTTCCAGCTAGCTTTTACTTAATATCCTAATACAGAGATGCTTAAACTTGCTTTTCAAGGCACCTTCCTGGTGTTTTCAGTCCTATATCAGCCTGCTATTTCTTAATAATTATCCTAAAAGTTTGAATAAATCCATCGTCCCTAAAACCGTAAGTATAGCATTGTACTGTACATTGCAGCATTGCGCTGGCATTTACAGTCCTATATCCTGCTTGCTCTTCCCTAATATCGTAATAGTTTGTATTTCTGGGTGTAATTTATTATTACCGTCCTTAATACCGTTAGTATGGCATCATGCTGTGTGGTGCTTTGCCGTATGGCACTGTGCGGCTTTTGCATTATGCAGTATTGTGCTTTACTGACGTGGTCAGCTCCATATCCAGCTTGCTTTTACTTTAATATCCTAATAGGTTACACCTAGCAGTAGAAACTATTATCATTGTCCCTACATCCATAACATCATGCTGTGCCGTATGGCGCTTCATTGTGCTGTATAGTTCCTTCCTGGTGTTTTCAGTCCTATATTAGCTTGCTTTTTCTTAATATCCTTAAAGTTTAAATAAATCCATCGTCCCTAAAACCTTAAGTATAGCATTGTGCTGTACATCGCGTCATTGTGCTGTCTGATGTCTACCTGGCATTTTCAGTCCTATACCAGCTTCCTTTTACTTATTATCCTACGAGTTTGTCTAAATATTTTCATTGTCCCTAAAACCGTAAGTATAGCATTGTGCTGTGTATTGCAGCATTGTGCTGTCTGATGCCTGCCTGGCATTTTCAGTCCTATAACCTGCTTGCTCTTCCTAAATCCTAACAATTTCTGTTTCAGAATGTAATGCGTCTCTAAAACTATGTGCTGTTGTGCCATATGGTGTGACATTGTGCTGTATGGTGCTTTCCTAACATTTTGAGTCCATTATCCAGCTTGCTCTTAATATCCTAATAGTTTTCATGTCAGAATGTACTGGTTCTCTAAAAGTATGTGGTGTTGTGCGGTGTGGCATGGCAATGTTCTGTATGGTGTCTACCTAAAGATTTCACTCCGATTTCCAGCTGGCTTTTACTTAATATCCTAATACAGAGATTCTCAAACTTGCTTTTCAAGGCACCTTCCTGGTGTTTTCAGTCCTATATCAGCCTGCTATTTCTTAATAATTATCCTAAAAGTATGAATAAATCCATCGTCCCTAAAACCGTAAGTATAGCATTGTGCTGTACATTGCGGCATTGTGCTGTCTTGTGCCTACCTGGCATTTACAGTCTTTTATCCTGCTTGCTCTTCCCTAATATCGTAATAGTTTGTATTTCTGGGTGTAATTTATTATCACCGTCCTTAATACCGTTAGTATGGCATCATGCTGTGTGGTGCTTTGCCGTATGGCACTGTGCGGCTTTTGCATTATGCAGTATTGTGCTTTACTGACATGGTCAGCCCCATATCCAGCTTGCTTTTACTTTAATATCCTAATAGGTTACACCTAGCAGTAGAAACTATTATCATTGTCCCTACAGCCATAACATCATGCTGTGCCGTATTGCGCGTCTTTGTGCTGTATGGTTCCTTCCTGGTGTTTTCAGTCCTATATTAGTTTGCTTTTTCTTAATATCCTTAAAGTTTTAATAAATCCATCGTCCCTAAACCCGTAAGTATAGCATTGTGCTGTCTGATGTCTACCTGGCATTTTCAGTCCTATACCAGCTTCCTTTTACTTATTATCCTACGAGTTTGTCTAAGTATAGCATTGTGCTGTACATCGCGTCATTGTGCTGTCTGATGCCTACCTTGCATTTTCAGTCCTATACCAGCTTCCTTTTACTTAATATCCTACGAGTTTGTCTAAATATTTTCATTGTCCCTAAAACCGTAAGTATAGCATTGTGCTGTGTATTGCGGCATTGTGCTGTCTGATGCCTGCCTGGCATTTTCAGTCCTATAACCTGCTTGCTCTTCCTAAATCCTAACAATTTCTGTTTCAGAATGTAATGCGTCTCTAAAACTATGTGCTGTTGTGCCATATGGTGTGACATTGTGCTGTATGGTGCTTTCCTAACATTTTGAGTCCATTATCCAGCTTGCTCTTAGTATCCTAATAGTTTTCATGTCAGAATGTACTGGTTCTCTAAAACTATGTGGTGTTGTGCGGTGTGGCATGGCAATGTTCTGTATGGTGTCTACCTAAAGATTTCACTCCGATTTCCAGCTGGCTTTTACTTAATATCCTAATACAGAGATGCTTAAACTTGCTTTTCAAGGCACCTTCCTGGTGTTTTCAGTCCTATATCAGCCTGCTATTTCTTAATAATTATCCTAAAAGTATGAATAAATCCAACGTCCCTAAAACCGTAAGTATAGCATTGTGCTGTACATTGCGGCATTGTGCTGTCTTGTGCCTACCTGGCATTTACAGTCCTATATCCTGCTTGCTCTTCCCTAATATCGTAATAGTTTGTATTTCTGGGTGTAATTTATTATCACCGTCCTTAATACCGTTGGTATGGCATCATACTGTGTGGTGCTTTGCCGTATGGCACTGTGCGGCTTTTGCATTATGCAGTATTGTGCTTTACTGACATGGTCAGCCCCATATCCAGCTTGCTTTTACTTTAATATCCTAATAGGTTACACCTAGCAGTAGAAACTATTATCATTGTCCCTACATCCATAACATCATGCTGTGCCGTATGGCGCGTCATTGTGCTGTATGGTTCCTTCCTGGTGTTTTCAGTCCTATATTAGTTTGCTTTTTCTTAATATCCTTAAAGTTTGAATAAATCCATCGTCCCTAAAACCGTAAGTATAGCATTGTGCTGTCTTGTGCCTACCTGGCATTTTCAGTCGTATACCAGCTTCCTTTTACTTATTATCCTACGAGTTTGTCTAAATATTTTCATTGTCCCTAAAACCGTAAGTATAGCATTGTGCTGTGTATTGCGGCATTGTGCTGTCTGATGCCTGCCTGGCATTTTCAGTCCTATAACCTGCTTGCTCTTCCTAAATCCTAACAATTTCTGTTTCAGAATGTAATGCGTCTCTAAAACTATGTGCTCTTGTACAATATGGTGTGACATTGTGCTGTATGGTGCTTTCCTAACATTTGGAGTCCAATAATCCAGCTTGCTCTTAATAGCCTAATAGTTTTCATGTCAGAATGTACTGGTTCTCTAAAACTATGTGGTGGTGTTGGTGTGGCATGGCAATGTTCTGTATGGTGTCTACCTAAAGTTTTCACTCCGATTTCCAGCTAGCTTTTACTTAATATCCTACATAGTAAGTATACAGAGTATACAAGTATACAAGTATACTTAATAGCCTACATAGTAAGTATACAGAGATGCTTAAACTTGCTTTACAAGGCACCTTCCTGGTGTTTTCAGTCCTATATCAGCCTGCTATTTCTTAATAATTATCCTAAAAGTTTGAATAAATCCATCGTCCCTAAAACCGTAAGTATAGCATTGTGCTGTACATTGCGTCATTGTGCTGTCTGATGCCTACCAGCTTCCTTTTACTTATTATCCTACGAGTTTGTCTAAATATTTTCATTGTCCCTAAAACCATAAGTATAGCATTGTGCTGTGTATTGCGGCATTGTGCTGTCTGATGCCTGCCTGGCATTTTCAGTCCTATAACCTGCTTGCTCTTCCTAAATCCTAACAATTTCTGTTTCAGAATGTAATGCGTCTCTAAAACTATGTGCTGTTGTGCCATATGGTGTGACATTGTGCTGTATGGTGCTTTCCTAACATTTTGAGTCCATTATCCAGCTTGCTCTTAATATCCTAATAGTTTTCATGTCAGAATGTACTAGTTCTCTAAAAGTATGTGGTGTTGTGCGGTGTGGCATGGCAATGTTCTGTATGGTGTCTACCTAAAGATTTCACTCCGAATTCCAGCTGGCTTTTACTTAATATCCTAATACAGAGATTCTCAAACTTGTTTTTCAAGGCACCTTAATGGTCCAAGTTTTAAGTATATCCAGTTCTGTAAGGTGCCTTGCATTATGGCATCATGTGATATGTTTACTTCCTGTAGGGAGATGTGCGTTTCATTTAAAATTGTCTGTTTTATATTGTTTACAGACTTTACTTACTAGTATTGTTTCCACTTCTCACTAGGGCAGATACTCTATTGAATGTTGAGGTTTTTGGGTACCTGAAAGAAAATGGTTTGCTTCATCCATTAGCAAATTTGCAAGAGGAAGCCAATGTCTTGAAACACGGAGGACAGCTGTGTGGGTGACATTAAAAGTGAGCATCAGGATCCAGTGCTGCAGACTATTGTGTCTCCGAAGCTGCCGGACTCAATGTTTATTGACTTCGGTGCACAGGTAAATATCTTTTGTATTCGTGTTAGATAACTATATTCCTTTCATATTGTAATAGTTTGTATTGCTGGGTAAAACATGTTTTGATGGCTGTATTGTGCCTTGCTGAAGTTGTCAGCCCATATCCATCTTGCTTTTTCTTCATATCCTAATAGTTTGAATATCTGGGTTAAACCAGTATTCAGCATCCCTACAATCTTTAGACTTAATTGCCGCTTGCCTCGGTAAGGTATGCTTGCCGTGCGGCAGAGGATTGTGCTATATGGTGCTTTCCTTACGTCTGTCCCATCTCCAGCATGCTTTCATTTAAAATCCTTATAGTTTGCCTTTCTAAAACTATGCGGTGCTGTACCATATGGCATGGTACTGTGCTGTTATGGTGCTTTCGTACCATTTTAAGTCCCTATCCAGCTTGCTGCTTCTTAATATCCTAATAGTTTGAATATCTGGGTTAAACCCAGTATTCAGCATCCCTACAACCGTTAGACTTAATTGCCACTTGTGCCGGTAGGGTAAGCCATACTTGCCTACCTGACCCTCTCCATGAGGTAGAAAATGCTCTGTTCCTGGATTTTCCTGGTAATGTATGATCACCATCACCTGTGGTGAAACACCTTTCTTATCAATTTAACTAGCTCACCACAGGTGATGACAATTATACATTACCAGGAAAGTCCAGGAACAGAGCATTTTCTCCCTCTTGGAGAGGGTCAGGTAGGCAAGTTTGGGGTAAGCTTGCTATCGCCGTTAGTATAGGATCATGCTGTGCCGTATAGTGCCGCTTGGCATTGTGCTGTATGGTGCCTTGCAGTATGTCTTCATGTGGTATGTTGACTATCTGTAGGGTGTTGTGCATTTAAAATTTGCAGTTTTATATTGTTTAGAGGCTTTATTTACTACTGCTGTTTCCACTTCTCACTAGGGAGCTACTGTATTGAATATTGAGGTAATTAATATCCTAACACAAAGGTTCCCAAACTGTCTCTATCGTTCCATGTTTTAAGTATATTCAGTTCTGTAACGAGCCTTGCTGTATGGTGTCGTGTAGACGTGTTGTGCCAGTTATTTAAAGTTGGTAGTTTTATATTGTTTACAGACTGACTTGTATTGTTTCCACTTCTCACTAGGGCAGCTACTCTATTGAATATTGAGGTTTTTGGGTACCTGAAAGAAAATGGTTTGCTTCTTCCATTGGCAAAGTTGCAAGAGGATGGCAATGTCTTCAAACAATCTTGGATGTTCTAGATGGCTCTGTGGTGGGCAATAAAAGCAAGCATCAGGATCCAGTGCTGCAGACTACAGAGTTTCGGATGCTGCTGGACAAGATGAGTATTGAGTTCAGTGCACAGGTAAATATATCCTGTATACATTTTGTACAACTAGATTCCTTTCATATCGGAACAGTTTGTATTTCTGGGAGAACCCTGTTTAATGCTCCCTAAAACAGTTAGTTGGCATCATGCTCTTTGGTGTTTTGCCGTATAGAAATATAAGGTATGGCATTGTGCAGTATAGTGCCTTCCTTGTGTTTTCAGTCCTATATCCTGCTTGCTCTTCCCTAATATCGTAATAGTTTGTATTTCTGGGTGTAATTTATTATCACCGTCCTTAATACCGTTAGTATGGCATCATGCTGTGTGGTGCTTTGCCGTATGGCACTGTGCGGCTTTTGCATTATGCAGTATTGTGCTTTACTGACGTGGTCAGCCCCATATCCAGCTTGCTTTTACTTTAATATCCAAATAGGTTACACCTAGCAGTAGAAACTATTATCATTGTCCCTACATCCATAACATCATGCTGTGCCGTATGGCGCGTCATTGTGCTGTATGGTTCCTTCCTGGTGTTTTCAGTCCTATATTAGTTTGCTTTTTCTTAATATCCTTAAAGTTTGAATAAATCCATCGTCCCTAAACCCGTAAGTATAGCATTGTGCTGTCTTGTGGCTACCTGGCATTTTCAGTCGTATACCAGCTTCCTTTTACTTATTATCCTACGAGTTTGTCTAAATATTTTCATTGTCCCTAAAACCGTAAGTATAGCATTGTGGCATTGTGCTGTCTGATGCCTGCCTGGCATTTTCAGTCCTATAACCTGCTTGCTCTTCCTAAATCCTAACAATTTCTGTTTCAGAATGTAATGCGTCTCTAAAACTATGTGCTCTTGTACAATATGGTGTGACATTGTGCTGTATGGTGCTTTCCTAACATTTGGAGTCCAATAATCCAGCTTGCTCTTAATAGCCTAATAGTTTTCATGTCAGAATGTACTGGTTCTCTAAAACTATGGTGGTGTTGGTGTGGCATGGCAATGTTCTGTATGGTGTCTACCTAAAGTTTTCACTCCGATTTCCAGCTAGCTTTTACTTAATATCCTAATACAGAGATGCTTAAACTTGCTTTTCAAGGCACCTTCCTGGTGTTTTCAGTCCTATATCAGCCTGCTATTTCTTAATAATTATCCTAAAAGTTTGAATAAATCCATCGTCCCTAAAACCGTAAGTATAGCATTGTGCTGTACATTGCAGCATTGTGCTGGCATTTACAGTCCAATATCCTGCTTGCTCTTCCCTAATATCGTAATAGTTTGTATTTCTGGGTGTAATTTATTATTACCGTCCTTAATACCGTTAGTATGGCATCATACTGTGTGGTGCTTTGCCGTATGGCACTGTGTGGCTTTTGCATTATGCCGTATTGTGCTTTACTGACGTGGTCAGCCCCATATCCAGCTTGCTTTTACTTTAATATCCTAATAGGTTACACCTAGCAGTAGAAACTATTATCATTGTCCCTACATCCATAACATCATGCTGTGCCGTATGGCGCGTCATTGTGCTGTATGGTTCCTTCCTGGTGTTTTCAGTCCTATATTAGCTTGCTTTTTCTTAGTATCCTTAAAGTTTAAATAAATCCATCGTCCCTAAAACCGTAAGTATAGCATTGTGCTGTACATCACGTCATTGTGCTGTCTGATGCCTACCAGCTTCCTTTTACTTATTATCCTACGAGTTTGTCTAAATATTTTCATTGTCCCTAAAACCATAAGTATAGCATTGTGCTGTATATTGCGGCATTGTGCTGTCTGATGCCTGCCTGGCATTTTCAGTCCTATAACCTGCTTGCTCTTCCTAAATCCTAACAATTTCTGTTTCAGAATGTAATGCGTCTCTAAAACTATGTGCTGTTGTGCCATATGGTGTGACATTGTGCTGTATGGTGCTTTCCTAACATTTTGAGTCCATTATCCAGCTTGCTCTTAATATCCTAATAGTTTTCATGTCAGAATGTACTGGTTCTCTAAAAGTATGTGGTGTTGTGCGGTGTGGCATGGCAATGTTCTGTATGGTGTTTACCTAAAGATTTCACTCCGAATTCCAGCTGGCTTTTACTTAATATCCTAATACAGAGATTCTCAAACTTGTTTTTCAAGGCACCTTAATGGTCCAAGTTTTAAGTATATCCAGTTCTGTAAGGTGCCTTGCATTATGGCATCATGTGATATGTTGACTTCCTGTAGGGAGTTGTGCGTTTCATTTAAAATTGTCTGTTTTATATTGTTTACAGACTTTACTTACTAGTATTGTTTCCACTTCTCACTAGGGCAGATACTCTATTGAATGTTGAGGTTTTTGGGTACCTGAAAGAAAATGGTTTGCTTCATCCATTACCAAATTTGCAAGAGGAAGCCAATGTTTTGAAACACGGAGGACAGCTGTGTGGGTGACATTAAAAGCGAGCATCAGGATCCAGTGCTGCAGACTATTGTGTCTCCGAAGCTGCCGGACTCAATGTTTATTGACTTCGGTGCACAGGTAAATATCTTTTGTATTCGTTTTAGATAACTATATTCCTTTCATATTGTAATAGTTTGTATTGCTGGGTATAACATGTTTTGATGGCTGTATTGTGCCTTGCTGAAGTTGTCAGCCCATATCCATCTTGCTTTTTCTTCATATCCTAATAGTTTGAATATCTGGGTTAAACCAGTATTCAGTATCCCTACAATCTTTAGACTTAATTGCCGCTTGCCTCGGTAAGGTATGCTTGCCGTGCGGCAGAGGATTGTGCTATATGGTGCTTTCCTTACGTCTGTCCCATCTCCAGCATGCTTTCATTTAAAATCCTTATAGTTTGCCTTTCTTAAACTATGCGGTGCTGTACCATATGGCATGGTACTGTGCTGTTATGGTGCTTTCGTACCATTTTAAGTCCCTATCCAGCTTGCTGCTTCTTAATATCCTAATAGTTTGAATATCTGGGTTAAACCCAGTATTCAGCATCCCTACAACCGTTAGACTTAATTGCCACTTGTGCCGGTAGGGTAAGCCATACTTGCCTACCTGACCCTCTCCATGAGGGAGAAAATGCTCTGTTCCTGGACTTTCCTGGTAATGTATGATCACCATCACCTGTGGTGAAACACCTTTCTTATCAATTAACTAGCTCACCACAGGTGATGACAATTATACATTACCAGGAAAGTCAAGGAACAGAGCATTTTCTCCCTCTTGGAGAGGGTCAGGTAGGCAAGTTTGGGGTAAGCTTGCTATCGCCGTTAGTATAGGATCATGCTGTGCCGTATAGTGCCGCTTGGCATTGTGCTGTATGGTGCCTTGCAGTATGTCTTCATGTGGTATGTTGACTATCTGTAGGGTGTTGTGCATTTAAAATTTGCAGTTTTATATTGTTTAGAGGCTTTATTTACTACTGCTGTTTCCACTTCTCACTAGGGAGCTACTCTATTGAATATTGAGGTAATTAATATCCTAACACAAAGGTTCCCAAACTGTCTCTATCGTTCCCGTTCCATGTTTTAAGTATATTCAGTTCTGTAACGAGCCTTGCTGTATGGCGTCGTGTAGACGTGTTGTGCCAGTTATTTAAAGTTGGTAGTTTTATATTGTTTACAGACTGACTTGTATTGTTTCCACTTCTCACTAGGGCAGCTACTCTATTGAATATTGAGGTTTTTGGGTACCTGAAAGAAAATGGTTTGCTTCTTCCATTGGCAAAGTTGCAAGAGGATGGCAATGTCTTCAAACAATCTTGGATGTTCTAGATGGCTCTGTGGTGGGCAATAAAAGCAAGCATCAGGATCCAGTGCTGCAGACTACAGAGTTTCGGATGCTGCTGGACAAGATGAGTATTGAGTACAGTGCACAGGTAAATATATCCTGTATACATTTTGTACAACTAGATTCCTTTCATATCGGAACAGTTTGTATTTCTGGGAGAACCCTGTTTAATGCTCCCTAAAACAGTTAGTTGGCATCATGCTCTTTGGTGTTCTGCCGTATAGAAATATAAGGTATGGCATTGTGCAGTATAGTGCCTTCCTTGTGTTTTCAGTCCTATATCCTGCTTGCTCTTCCCTAATATCGTAATAGTTTGTATTTCTGGGTGTAATTTATTATCACCGTCCTTAATACCGTTAGTATGGCATCATGCTGTGTGGTGCTTTGCCGTATGGCACTGTGCGGCTTTTGCATTATGCAGTATTGTGCTTTACTGACGTGGTCAGCCCCATATCCAGCTTGCTTTTACTTTAATATCCTAATAGGTTACACCTAGCAGTAGAAACTATTATCATTGTCCCTACATCCATAACATCATGCTGTGCCGTATGGCGCGTCATTGTGCTGTATGGTTCCTTCCTGGTGTTTTCAGTCCTATATTGGTTTGCTTTTTCTTAATATCCTTAAAGTATGGCATCATGCTGTGTGGTGCTTTGCCGTATGGCACTGTGCGGCTTTTGCATTATGCAGTATTGTGCTTTACTGACGTGGTCAGCCCCATATCCAGCTTGCTTTTACTTTAATATCCTAATAGGTTACACCTAGCAGTAGAAACTATTATCATTGTCCCTACATCCATAACATCATGCTGTGCCGTATGGCGCTTCATTGTGCTGTATGGTTCCTTCCTGGTGTTTTCAGTCCTATATTAGTTTGCTTTTTCTTAGTATCCTTAAAGTTTAAATAAATCCATCGTCCCTAAAACCGTAAGTATAGCATTGTGCTGTCTTGTGCCTACCTGGCATTTTCAGTCGTATACCAGCTTCCTTTTACTTATTATCCTACGAGTTTGTCTAAATATTCTCATTGTCCCTAAAACCGTAAGTATAGCATTGTGCTGTGTATTGCGGCATTGTGCTGTCTGATGCCTGCCTGGCATTTTCAGTCCTATAACCTGCTTGCTCTTCCTAAATCCTAACAATTTCTGTTTCAGAATGTAATGCGTCTCTAAAACTATGTGCTCTTGTACAATATGGTGTGACATTGTGCTGTATGGTGCTTTCCTAACATTTGGAGTCCAATAATCCAGCTTGCTCTTAATAGCCTAATAGTTTTCATGTCAGAATGTACTGGTTCTCTAAAACTATGGTGGTGTTGGTGTGGCACGGCAATGTTCTGTATGGTGTCTACCTAAAGTTTTCACTCCGATTTCCAGCTAGCTTTTACTTAATATCCTAATACATAGATGCTTAAACTAGAGATGAGCGGGTTCGGTTTCTTTGAATCCGAACCCGCACGAACTTCACTTTTTTTTTCACGGGTCCGAGCGACTCGGATCTTCCCGCCTTGCTCGGTTAACCCGAGCGCGCCCGAACGTCATCATGACGCTGTCGGATTCTCGCGAGACTCGGATTCTATATAAGGAGCCGTGCGTCGCCGCCATTTTCACACGTGCATTGAGATTGATAGGGAGAGGACGTGGCTGGCGTCCTCTCCATTTAGATTAGATTTAGAAGAGAGAGAGAGAGAGAGATTGCTGTGATACTGTAGATTAGAAGAGAGTGCAGACAGAGTTTAGTGACTGACGACCACAGTGACCAGTGACCACCAGAGACAGTGCAGTTGTTTGTTTTATTTAATATATCCGTTCTCTGCCTGAAAAAAACGATACACAGTCACACAGTGACTCAGTCTGTGTGCACTGCTCAGCCCAGTGTGCTGCACATCAATGTATTGTATATAAAGCTTATAATTGTGGGGGAGACTGGGGAGCACTGCAGGTTGTTATAGCATGAGCCAGGAGTACATGATAAATAATATTATATTAAAATTAAACAGTGCACACTTTTGCTGCAGGAGTGCCACTGCCAGTGTGACTAGTGGTGACCAGTGCCTGACCACCAGTATATTAGTAGTATTGTATACTATCTCTTTATCAACCAGTCTATATTAGCAGCAGACACAGTACAGTGCGGTAGTTCACGGCTGTGGCTACCTCTGTGTCGGCACTCGGCAGGCAGTCCGTCCATCCATAATTGTATTATAATATATACCACCTAACCGTGGTTTTTTTTTCATTCTTTATACCGTCGTCATACTAGTTGTTACGAGTATACTACTATCTCTTTATCAACCAGTGTACAGTGCGGTAGTTCACGGCTGTGGCTACCTCTGTGTCGGCACTCGGCAGGCAGTCCGTCCAACCATAATTGTATTATATACCACCTAACCGTGGTTTTTTTTTCATTCTTTATACCGTCGTCATACTAGTTGTTACGAGTATACTACTATCTCTTTATCAACCAGTGTACAGTGCGGTAGTTCACGGCTGTGGCTACCTCTGTGTCGGCACTCGGCAGGCAGTCCGTCCATCCATAATTGTATTATAATATATACCACCTAACCGTGGTTTTTTTTTCATTCTTTATACCGTCGTCATACTAGTTGTTACGAGTATACTACTATCTCTTTATCAACCAGTGTACAGTGCGGTAGTTCACGGCTGTGGCTACCTCTGTGTCGGCACTCGGCAGGCAGTCCGTCCAACCATAATTGTATTATAATATATACCACCTAACCGTGGTTTTTTTTTCATTCTTTATACCGTCGTCATACTAGTTGTTACGAGTATACTACTATCTCTTTATCAACCAGTGTACAGTGCGGTAGTTCACGGCTGTGGCTACCTCTGTGTCGGCACTCGGCAGGCAGTCCGTCCAACCATAATTGTATTATATACCACCTAACCGTGGTTTTTTTTTCATTCTTTATACCGTTGTCATACTAGTTGTTACGAGTATACTACTATCTCTTTATCAACCAGTGTACAGTGCGGTAGTTCACGGCTGTGGCTACCTCTGTGTCGGCACTCGGCAGGCAGTCCGTCCAACCATAATTGTATTATAATATATACCACCTAACCGTGGTTTTTTTTTCATTCTTTATACCGTCGTCATACTAGTTGTTACGAGTATACTACTATCTCTTTATCAACCAGTGTACAGTGCGGTAGTTCACGGCTGTGGCTACCTCTGTGTCGGCACTCGGCAGGCAGTCCGTCCATCCATAATTGTATTATAATATATACCACCTAACCGTGGTTTTTTTTCCATTCTTTATACCGTCGTCATACTAGTTGTTACGAGTATACTACTATCTCTTTATCAACCAGTGTACAGTGCGGTAGTTCACGGCTGTGGCTACCTCTGTGTCGGCACTCGGCAGGCAGTCCGTCCAACCATAATTGTATTATAATATATACCACCTAACCGTGGTTTTTTTTTCATTCTTTATACCGTCGTCATACTAGTTGTTACGAGTATACTACTATCTCTTTATCAACCAGTGTACAGTGCGGTAGTTCACGGCTGTGGCTACCTCTGTGTCGGCACTCGGCAGGCAGTCCGTCCAACCATAATTGTATTATAATATATACCACCTAACCGTGGTTTTTTTTTCATTCTTTATACCGTCGTCATACTAGTTGTTACGAGTATACTACTATCTCTTTATCAACCAGTGTACAGTGCGGTAGTTCACGGCTGTGGCTACCTCTGTGTCGGCACTCGGCAGGCAGTCCGTCCATCCATAATTGTATTATAATATATACCACCTAACCGTGGTTTTTTTTTCATTCTTTATACCGTCGTCATACTAGTTGTTACGAGTATACTACTATCTCTTTATCAACCAGTGTACAGTGCGGTAGTTCACGGCTGTGGCTACCTCTGTGTCGGCACTCGGCAGGCAGTCCGTCCAACCATAATTGTATTATAATATATACCACCTAACCGTGTTTTTTTTTTCATTCTTTATACCATCGTCATACTAGTTGTTACGAGTATACTACTATCTCTTTATCAACCAGTGTACAGTGCGGTAGTTCACGGCTGTGGCTACCTCTGTGTCGGCACTCGGCAGGCAGTCCGTCCAACCATAATTGTATTATAATATATACCACCTAACCGTGGTTTTTTTTTCATTCTTTATACCGTCGTCATACTAGTTGTTACGAGTATACTACTATCTCTTTATCAACCAGTGTACAGTGCGGTAGTTCACGGCTGTGGCTACCTCTGTGTCGGCACTCGGCAGGCAGTCCGTCCATCCATAATTGTATTATATACCACCTAACCGTGGTTTTTTTATACCACCTAACCGTGGCAGTCCGTCCATAATTGTATACTAGTATCCAATCCATCCATCTCCATTGTTTACCTGAGGTGCCTTTTAGTTCTGCCTATAAAATATGGAGAACAAAAAAGTTGAGGTTCCAAAATTAGGGAAAGATCAAGATCCACTTCCACCTCGTGCTGAAGCTGCTGCCACTAGTCATGGCCGAGACGATGAAATGCCAGCAACGTCGTCTGCCAAGGCCGATGCCCAATGTCATAGTACAGAGCATGTCAAATCCAAAACACCAAATATCAGAAAAAAAAGGACTCCAAAACCTAAAATAAAATTGTCGGAGGAGAAGCGTAAACTTGCCAATATGCCATTTACCACACGGAGTGGCAAGGAACGGCTGAGGCCCTGGCCTATGTTCATGGCTAGTGGTTCAGCTTCACATGAGGATGGAAGCACTCAGCCTCTCGCTAGAAAACTGAAAAGACTCAAGCTGGCAAAAGCACCGCAAAGAACTGTGCGTTCTTTGAAATCCCAAATCCACAAGGAGAGTCCAATTGTGTCGGTTGCGATGCCTGACCTTCCCAACACTGGACGTGAAGAGCATGCGCCTTCCACCATTTGCACGCCCCCTGCAAGTGCTGGAAGGAGCACCCGCAGTCCAGTTCCTGATAGTCAGATTGAAGATGTCAGTGTTGAAGTACACCAGGATGAGGAGGATATGGGTGTTGCTGGCGCTGGGGAGGAAATTGACCAGGAGGATTCTGATGGTGAGGTGGTTTGTTTAAGTCAGGCACCCGGGGAGACACCTGTTGTCCGTGGGAGGAATATGGCCGTTGACATGCCAGGTGAAAATACCAAAAAAATCAGCTCTTCGGTGTGGAGGTATTTCACCAGAAATGCGGACAACAGGTGTCAAGCCGTGTGTTCCCTTTGTCAAGCTGTAATAAGTAGGGGTAAGGACGTTAACCACCTCGGAACATCCTCCCTTATACGTCACCTGCAGCGCATTCATAATAAGTCAGTGACAAGTTCAAAAACTTTGGGTGACAGCGGAAGCAGTCCACTGACCAGTAAATCCCTTCCTCTTGTAACCAAGCTCACGCAAACCACCCCACCAACTCCCTCAGTGTCAATTTCCTCCTTCCCCAGGAATGCCAATAGTCCTGCAGGCCATGTCACTGGCAAGTCTGACGAGTCCTCTCCTGCCTGGGATTCCTCCGATGCATCCTTGCGTGTAACGCCTACTGCTGCTGGCGCTGCTGTTGTTGCCGCTGGGAGTCGATGGTCATCCCAGAGGGGAAGTCGTAAGCCCACTTGTACTACTTCCAGTAAGCAATTGACTGTTCAACAGTCCTTTGCGAGGAAGATGAAATATCACAGCAGTCATCCTACTGCAAAGCGGATAACTGAGTCCTTGACAACTATGTTGGTGTTAGACGTGCGTCCGGTATCCGCCGTTAGTTCACAGGGAACTAGACAATTTATTGAGGCAGTGTGCCCCCGTTACCAAATACCATCTAGGTTCCACTTCTCTAGGCAGGCGATACCGAGAATGTACACGGACGTCAGAAAAAGACTCACCAGTGTCCTAAAAAATGCAGTTGTACCCAATGTCCACTTAACCACGGACATGTGGACAAGTGGAGCAGGGCAGGGTCAGGACTATATGACTGTGACAGCCCACTGGGTAGATGTATGGACTCCCGCCGCAAGAACAGCAGCGGCGGCACCAGTAGCAGCATCTCGCAAACGCCAACTCTTTCCTAGGCAGGCTACGCTTTGTATCACCGCTTTCCAGAATACGCACACAGCTGAAAACCTCTTACGGCAACTGAGGAAGATCATCGCGGAATGGCTTACCCCAATTGGACTCTCCTGTGGATTTGTGGCATCGGACAACGCCAGCAATATTGTGTGTGCATTAAATATGGGCAAATTCCAGCACGTCCCATGTTTTGCACATACCTTGAATTTGGTGGTGCAGAATTTTTTAAAAAACGACAGGGGCGTGCAAGAGATGCTGTCGGTGGCCAGAAAAATTGCGGGACACTTTCGGCGTACAGGCACCACGTACAGAAGACTGGAGCACCACCAAAAACTACTGAACCTGCCCTGCCATCATCTGAAGCAAGAAGTGGTAACGAGGTGGAATTCAACCCTCTATATGCTTCAGAGGTTGGAGGAGCAGCAAAAGGCCATTCAAGCCTATACAATTGAGCACGATATAGGAGATGGAATGCACCTGTCTCAAGTGCAGTGGAGAATGATTTCAACGTTGTGCAAGGTTCTGATGCCCTTTGAACTTGCCACACGTGAAGTCAGTTCAGACACTGCCAGCCTGAGTCAGGTCATTCCCCTCATCAGGCTTTTGCAGAAGAAGCTGGAGGCATTGAAGAAGGAGCTAAAAGGGAGCGATTCCGCTAGGCATGTGGGACTTGTGGATGCAGCCCTTAATTCGCTTAACAAGGATTCACGGGTGGTCAATCTGTTGAAATCAGAGCACTACATTTTGGCCACCGTGCTCGATCCTAGATTTAAAGCCTACCTTGGATCTCTCTTTCCGGCAGACACAGGTCTGCTGGGGTTGAAAGACCTGCTGGTGACAAAATTGTCAAGTCAAGCGGAACGCGACCTGTCAACATCTCCTCCTTCACATTCTCCCGCAACTGGGGGTGCGAGGAAAAGGCTCAGAATTCCGAGCCCACCCGCTGGCGGTGATGCAGGGCAGTCTGGAGCGACTGCTGATGCTGACATCTGGTCCGGACTGAAGGACCTGACAACGATTACGGACATGTCGTCTACTGTCACTGCATATGATTCTCTCAACATTGATAGAATGGTGGAGGATTATATGAGTGACCGCATCCAAGTAGGCACGTCACACAGTCCGTACTTATACTGGCAGGAAAAAGAGGCAATTTGGAGGCCCTTGCACAAACTGGCTTTATTCTACCTAAGTTGCCCTCCCACAAGTGTGTACTCCGAAAGAGTGTTTAGTGCCGCCGCTCACCTTGTCAGCAATCGGCGTACGAGGTTACATCCAGAAAATGTGGAGAAGATGATGTTCATTAAAATGAATTATAATCAATTCCTCCGCGGAGACATTGACCAGCAGCAATTGCCTCCACAAAGTACACAGGGAGCTGAGATGGTGGATTCCAGTGGGGACGAATTGATAATCTGTGAGGAGGGGGATGTACACGGTGATATATCGGAGGGTGAAGATGAGGTGGACATCTTGCCTCTGTAGAGCCAGTTTGTGCAAGGAGAGATTAATTGCTTCTTTTTTGGGGGGGGTCCAAACCAACCCGTCATATCAGTCACAGTCGTGTGGCAGACCCTGTCACTGAAATGATGGGTTGGTTAAAGTGTGCATGTCCTGTTTTGTTTATACAACATAAGGGTGGGTGGGAGGGCCCAAGGATAATTCCATCTTGCACCTCTTTTTTCTTTTCTTTTTCTTTGCATCATGTGCTGATTGGGGAGGGTTTTTTGGAAGGGACATCCTGCGTGACACTGCAGTGCCACTCCTAGATGGGCCCGGTGTTTGTGTCGGCCACTAGGGTCGCTAATCTTACTCACACAGCTACCTCATTGCGCCTCTTTTTTTCTTTGCGTCATGTGCTGTTTGGGGAGGGTTTTTTGGAAGGGACATCCTGCGTGACACTGCAGTGCCACTCCTAGATGTGCCCGGTGTTTGTGTCGGCCACTAGGGTCGCTAATCTTACTCACACAGCTACCTCATTGCGCCTCTTTTTTTCTTTGCGTCATGTGCTGTTTGGGGAGGGTTTTTTGGAAGGGACATCCTGCGTGACACTGCAGTGCCACTCCTAGATGTGCCCGGTGTTTGTGTCGGCCACTAGGGTCGCTAATCTTACTCACACAGTCAGCTACCTCATTGCGCCTCTTTTTTTCTTTGCGTCATGTGCTGTTTGGGGAGGGTTTTTTGGAAGGGCCATCCTGCGTGACACTGCAGTGCCACTCCTAGATGGGCCCGGTGTTTGTGTCGGCCACTAGGGTCGCTAATCTTACTCACACAGCTACCTCATTGCGCCTCTTTTTTTCTTTGCGTCATGTGCTGTTTGGGGAGGGTTTTTTGGAAGGGACATCCTGCGTGACACTGCAGTGCCACTCCTAGATGGGCCCGGTGTTTGTGTCCGCCACTAGGGTCGCTTATCTTACTCACACAGCGACCTCGGTGCAAATTTTAGGACTAAAAATAATATTGTGAGGTGTGAGGTATTCAGAATAGACTGAAAATGAGTGTAAATTATGGTTTTTGAGGTTAATAATACTTTGGGATCAAAATGACCCCCAAATTCTATGATTTAAGCTGTTTTTTAGTGTTTTTGGAAAAAAACACCCGAATCCAAAACACACCCGAATCCGACAAAAATAATTCGGTGAGGTTTTGCCAAAACGCGTTCGAACCCAAAACACGGCCGCGGAACCGAACCCAAAACCAAAACACAAAACCCGAAAAATTTCAGGCGCTCATCTCTAGCTTAAACTTGCTTTTCAAGGCACCTTCCTGGTGTTTTCAGTCCTATATCAGCCTGCTATTTCTTAATAATTATCCTAAAAGTTTGAATAAATCCATCGTCCCTAAAACCGTAAGTAAAGCATTGTGCTGTACATTGCAGCATTGTGCTGGCATCTACAGTCCTATATCCTGCTTGCTCTTCCCTAATATCGTAATAGTTTGTATTTCTGGGTGTAATTTATTATTACCGTCCTTAATACCGTTAGTATGGCATCATACTGTGTGGTGCTTTGCCGTATGGCACTGTGCGGCTTTTGCATTATGCAGTATTGTGCTTTACTGACGTGGTCAGCCCCATATCCAGCTTGCTTTTACTTTAATATCCTAATAGGTTACACCTAGCAGTAGAAACTATTATCATTGTCCCTACATCCATAACATCATGCTGTGCCGTATGGCGCTTCATTGTGCTGTTTGGTTCCTTCCTGGTGTTTTCAGTCCTATATTAGCTTGCTTTTTCTTAGTATCCTTAAAGTTTAAATAAATCCATCGTCCCTAAAACCGTAAGTATAGCATTGTGCTGTACATCGCGTCATTGTGCTGTCTGATGCCTACCAGCTTCCTTTTACTTATTATCCTACGAGTTTGTCTAAATATTTTCATTGTCCCTAAAACCATAAGTATAGCATTGTGCTGTATATTGCGGCATTGTGCTGTCTGATGCCTGCCTGGCATTTTCAGTCCTATATCCTGCTTGCTCTTCCTAAATCCTAACAATTTCTGTTTCAGAATGTAATGCGTCTCTAAAACTATGTGCTGTTGTGCCATATGGTGTGACATTGTGCTGTATGGTGCTTTCCTAACATTTTGAGTCCATTATCCAGCTTGCTCTTAATATCCTAATAGTATTCATGTCAGAATGTACTGGTTCTCTAAAAGTATGTGGTGTTGTGCGGTGTGGCATGGCAATGTTCTGTATGGTGTTTACCTAAAGATTTCACTCCGAATTCCAGCTGGCTTTTACTTAATATCCTAATACAGAGATTCTCAAACTTGTTTTTCAAGGCACCTTAATGGTCCAAGTTTTAAGTATATCCAGTTCTGTAAGGTGCCTTGCATTATGGCATCATGTGATATGTTGACTTCCTGTATGGAGTTGTGCGTTTCATTTAAAATTGTCTGTTTTATATTGTTTACAGACTTTACTTACTAGTATTGTTTCCACTTCTCACTAGGGCAGATACTCTATTGAATGTTGAGGTTTTTGGGTACCTGAAAGAAAATGGTTTGCTTCATCCATTAGCAAATTTGCAAGAGGAAGCCAATGTCTTGAAACACGGAGGACAGCTGTGTGGGTGACATTAAAAGCGAGCATCAGGATCCAGTGCTGCAGACTATTGTGTCTCCGAAGCTGCCGGACTCGATGTTTATTGACTTCGGTGCACAGGTAAATATCTTTTGTATTCGTTTTTGATAACTATATTCCTTTCATATTGTAATAGTTTGTATTGCTGGGAATAACATGTTTTGATGGCTGTATTGTGCCTTGCTGAAGTTGTCAGCCCATATCCATCTTGCTTTTTCTTCTTATCCTTATAGTTTAAATATCTGGGTTAAACCAGTATTCAGCATCCCTACAATCTTTAGACTTAATTGCCGCTTGCCTCGGTAAGGTATGCTTGCCGTGCGGCAGAGGATTGTGCTATATGGTGCTTTCCTTACGTCTGTCCCATCTCCAGCATGCTTTCATTTAAAATCCTTATAGTTTGCCTTTCTAAAACTATGCGGTGCTGTACCATATGGCATGGTACTGTGCTGTTATGGTGCTTTCGTACCATTTTAAGTCCCTATCCAGCTTGCTGCTTCTTAATTTCTCTGACGTCCTAGTGGATGCTGGGAACTCCGTAAGGACCATGGGGTATAGCCTCTCCGCAGAAGACTGGGCACAAAAGTAAAGCTTTAGGACTACCTGGTGTGCACTGGCTCCTCCCCCTATGACCCTCCTCCAAGCCTCAGTTAGATTTTTGTGCCCGGCCGAGAAGGGTGCACACTAGGGGCTCTCCTGAGCTTCTTAGTGAAAGTTTAGTTTTAGGTTTTTTATTTTCAGTGAGACCTGCTGGCAACAGGCTCCCTGCATCGAGGGACTAAGGGGAGAAGAAGCAAACCTGCCTGCTTGCAGCCAGCTTGGGCTTCTTGGCTACTGGACACCATTAGCTCCAGAGGGACCGAACACAGGCCCAGCCTCGGAGTCCGGTCCCAGAGCCGCGCCGCCGGCCCCCTTACAGAGCCAGAAGCAAGAAGAGGTCTGGAAAATCGGCGGCAGAAGACATCAGTCTTCACCAAGGTAGCGCACAGCACTGCAGCTGTGCGCCATTGCTCCTCATACACACCTCACACTGCAGTCACTGAGGGTGCAGGGCGCTGGGGGGGGCGCCCTGAGCAGCAATAAAAACACCTTGGCTGGCAAACATACATCACATATAACCCCCAGGGCTATATGGATGTATTATAACCCCTGCCAGAATCCATAAAAATGCGGGAGAAAGGTCCGCGAAAAAGGGGCGGAGCCTATCTTCTCAGCACACTTGCTCCATTTTCTCTCACAGCTCCGTTGGAGGGAAGCTCCCTGGCTCTCCCCTGCAGTTACTACACTACAGAAAGGGGTTAAAAAAGAGAGGGGGGCACTAATTAGGCGCAGTATTAATAAAACAGCAGCTATAAGGGGAAAAACACTTCTATAAGGTTATCCCTGTATATATATATAGCGCTCTGGTGTGTGCTGGCATACTCTCCCTCTGTCTCCCCAAAGGGCTAGTGGGGTCCTGTCCTCTATCAGAGCATTCCCTGTGTGTGTGCTGTGTGTCGGTACGATTGTGTCGACATGTATGAGGATGAAAATGGTGTGGAGGCGGAGCAATTGCCTGTAATGGAGATGTCACCCCCTAGGGAGTCGACACCTGAGTGGCTGAGCTTATGGAAGGAATTACGTGACAGTGTCAGCTCTTTACAAAAGATTGATGACATGTGACTTCCAGTAGGGCCACACGTTACATGATTGAGGCTATGGAAAATGTTTTACATATTTCTGATAATACCAATACCACTAAAAAGGGTATTATGTTGGGTGAGAAAAAACTGCCTGTAGTTTTTCCTGCATCTGAGGAATTAAATGAAGTGTGTGATGATGCGTGGGTTTCCCCCGATAAAAACTGTTAATTCCTAAAAAGTTATTAGCATCATACCCCTTCCCGCCAGAGGATAGGGCACGTTGGGAAACACCCCCTAGGGTGGATAAAGCGCTCACACGCTTGTCTAAACTGGTGGCACTACCGTCCCCGGATACGGCCGCCCTTAAGGAACCTGCTGACAGAAAGCAGGAAAATATCCTAAAAATGTATATACACTCACACGGGTGTGATACTGCGACCAGCAATCGCCTCAGCCTGGATGTGCAGTGCTGGGGTGGCTTGGTCGGATTCCCTGACTGACAATATTGATACCCTAGATAGGGACAGTATATTACTGACTATAGAGCATTTAAAAGATGCATTTCTATATATGCGTGATGCACAGAGGGATATTTGCCGACTGGCATCAAGAGTAAGTGCGCTGTCCATTTCTGCCAGAAGAGGGTTATGGACAAGACAGTGGTCAGGTGATGCTGATTCCAAAAGGCATATGGAAGTATCGCCTTATAAAAGGGAGGAGTTATTTGGGGTAGGTCTAACAGACCTGGTGGCCACGGCAACGGCTGGGAAATCCACATTTTTACCCCAGGTAGCCTCTCAACATAAGAAGACGCCGTATTATCGGGCGCAGTCCTTTAGGCCCCATAAGAGCAAGCGGGTAAAAGACTCCTCATTTATGCCCCGTGGCAGAGGGAGAGGAAAAAGGCTGCAGCAAACAGCCAGTTCCCAGGAACAGAAGCCCTCTCCCGTTTCTGCCAAGTCCTCAGCATGTTGCTGGGGCTTTACAAGCGGACTCAGGCACGGTGGGGGCCCGTCTCAAAAATTTCAGCGTGCAGTGGGCTCACTCATAGGTAGATCCCTGGATCCTTCAGGTGGTATCTCAGGGGTACAAATTGGAATTCGAGACGTCTCCCCTTCGCCGTTTCCTAAAGTCTGCTTTACCGACGTCTCCCTCCAACAGGGAGGCGGTATTGGAAGCCATTCACAAGCTGTATTCCCAGCAGGTGATAATCAAGGTACCCCTCCTACAACAGGGAAAGGGGTATTATTCCACGCTGTTTGTGGTACCGAAGCCGGACGGCTCGGTGAGACCTATTTTAAATCTGAAATCATTGAACACTTACATACAAAGGTTCAAATTCAAGATGGAGTCACTCAGAGCGGTGATTGCGAACCTGGAAGAAGGGGATTATATGGTGTCTCTGGACATCAAGGATGCTTATCTCCATGTCCCAATTTACCCTTCTCACCAAGGGTACCTCAGGTTTGTGGTACAGAACTGTCACTATCAGTTTCAGACGCTGCCGTTTGGTTTGTCCACGGCACCCCGGGTCTTTACCAAAGTAATGGCCGAAATGATGATACTCCTTCGAAGGAAGGGAGTTTTAGTTATCCCTTACTTGGACGATCTCCTGATAAGGGCAAGATCCAGGGAACAGTTGGTAGTCGGGGTAGCACTATCTCAAGTAGTGTTGCGGCAGCACGGTTGGATTCTCAATATTCCAAAATCGCAGCTGATCCCGACGACACGTCTTCTATTCCTAGGGATGATCCTTGACACAGTCCAGAAAAAGGTGTTTCTCCCGGAGGAGAAAGCCAGGGAGTTATCCGAACTAGTCAGAAACCTCCTAAAACCAGGCCAAGTGTCAGTGCATCAGTGCACAAGGGTCCTGGGAAAAATGGTGGCTTCCTACGAAGCAATTCCATTCGGCAGATTCCACGCAAGAACTTTCCAGTGGGACCTGCTGGACAAATGGTCCGGATCGCATCTTCAGATGCATCAGCGGATAACCCTGTCACCAAAGACAAGGGTGTCTCTCCTGTGGTGGTTGCAGAGTGCTCATCTTCTAGAGGGCCGCAGATTCGGCATTCAGGACTGGGTCCTGGTGACCACGGATGCCAGCCTGCGAGGCTGGGGAGCAGTCACACAGGGAAGAAATTTCCAGGGCTTGTGGTCAAGCCTGGAGACATCACTTCACATAAATATTTTGGAGCTAAGGGCCATTTACAATGCCCTAAGCCAAGCAAGACCTCTGCTTCAAGGTCAGCCGGTGCTGATCCAGTCGGACAACATCACGGCAGTCGCCCACGTAAACAGACATGGCGGCACAAGAAGCAGGAGGGCAATGGCAGAAGCTGCAAAGATTTTTCGCTGGGCGGAAAATCATGTGATAGCATTGTCAGCAGTGTTCATTCCGGGAGTGGACAACTGGGAAGCAGACTTCCTCAGCAGGCACGACCTCCACCCGGGAGAGTGGGGACTTCACCCAGAAGTCTTCCACATGATTGTAAACCGTTGGGAAAAACCAAAGGTGGACATGATGGCGTCCCGCCTAAACAAAAAATTGGACAGGTATTGCGCCAGGTCAAGGGACCCTCAGGCAATAGCTGTGGACGCTCTGGTAACACTGTGGGTGTACCAGTCAGTGTATGTGTTCCCTCCTCTTCCTCTCATACCAAAAGTACTGAGAATTATAAGACGGAGGGGAGTAAGAACTATACTCGTGGCTCCGGATTGGCCAAGAAGGACTTGGTACCCGGAACTTCAAGAGATGCTCACGGAGGACCCGTGGCCTCTACCTCTAAGAAGGGACCTGCTCCAGCAAGGACCCTGTCTATTCCAAGACTTACACGCGGCTGCGTTTGACGGCAGGGCGGTTGAACGCCGGATCCTGAAGGAAAAAGGCATTCCGGATGAAGTCATCCCTACCCTGATCAAGCCAGGAAGGATGTAACCGCAAAGCATTATCACCGCATTTGGCGAAAATATGTTGCGTGGTGCGAGGCCAGTAAGGCCCCGATGAAGGAATTTCAACTAGGTCGATTCCTGCATTTCCTGTAAACAGGAGTGTATATGGGCCTAAAATTGGGGTCCATTAAGGTTCAAATTTCGGCCCTGTCAATTTTCTTCCAGAAAGAACTAGCTTCAGTTCCTGAAGTTCCGACGTTTGTAAAAGGGGTACTGCATATACAGCCTCCTTTTGTGCCTCCAGTGGCACCTTGGGATCTCAATGTAGTTTTGGGGTTACCAAAGTCACATTGGTTTGAACCACTTGAATCTGTGGAGTTAAAATATCTCACATGGAAAGTGGTCATGTTGTTGGCCCTGGCCTCGGCCAGGCGCGTGTCAGAATTGGCGGGCTTTATCCTGTAAAAGCCCTTATCTGATCTTCCATTCAGACAGGGCGGAATTGAGGACTCGTCCTCATTTTCTCCCTAAGGTGGTTTCAGTGTTTCATCTGAACCAACCTATTGTGGTACCTGCGGCTACTAATGACTTGGAGGACTCCAAGTTGTTGGACGTAGTCAGGGCCTTGAAAATATATGTTTCCAGGACGGCTGGAGTCAGAAAATCTGACTCGCTGTTTATCCTGTATGCACCCAACAAGCTGGGTGCTCCTGCTTCTAAGCAGACTATTGCTCGTTGGATTTGTAATACAATTCAGCTTGCACATTCTGTGGCAGGCCTGCCACAGCCAAAATCTGTAAAAGCCCATTCCACAAGGAAGGTGGGCTCATCTTGGGCGGCTGCCCGAGGGGTCTCGGCTTTACAACTTTGCCGAGCAGCTACTTGGTCAGGGGAAAACACGTTTGCTAAATTCTACAAATTTGATACCCTGGCTGAGGAGGACCTGGAGTTCTCTCATTCGGTGCTGCAGAGTCATCCGCACTCTCCCGCCCGTTTGGGAGCTTTGGTATAATCCCCATGGTCCTTACGGAGTTCCCAGCATCCACTAGGACGTCAGAGAAAATAAGAATTTACTTACCGATAATTCTATTTCTCGTAGTCCGTAGTGGATGCTGGGCGCCCATCCCAAGTGCGGATTGTCTGCAATACTTGTACATAGTTAATGTTAACTAAATCGGGTTATTGTTGTGAGCCATCTATCCAGAGGCTCCATCTGTTATCATGCTGTTAACTGGGTTCAGATCACAAGTTGTACGGTGTGATTGGTGTGGCTGGTATGAGTCTTACCCGGGATTCATAAATCCTTCCTTATTGTGTACGCTCGTCCGGGCACAGTATCCTAACTGAGGCTTGGAGGAGGGTCATAGGGGGAGGAGCCAGTGCACACCAGGTAGTCCTAAAGCTTTACTTTTGTGCCCAGTCTCCTGCGGAGCCGCTATACCCCATGGTCCTTACGGAGTTCCCAGCATCCACTACGGACTACGAGAAATAGAATTATCGGTAAGTAAATTCTTATTATCCTAATAGTTTGAATATCTGGGTTAAACCCAGTATTCAGCATCCCTACAACCGTTAGACTTAATTGCCACTTGTGCCGGTAGGGTAAGCCTTACTTGCCTACCTGACCCTCTCCATGAGGGAGAAAATGCTCTGTTCCTGGACTTTCCTGGTAATGTATGATCACCATCACCTGTTATGAAACACCTTTCTTATCAATTAACTAGCTCACCACAGGTGATGACAATTATACATTACCAGGAAAGTCCAGGAACAGAGCATTTTCTCCCTCTTGGAGAGGGTCAGGTAGGCAAGTTTGGGGTAAGCTTGCTATCGCCGTTAGTATAGGATCATGCTGTGCCGTATAGTGCCGCTTGGCATTGTGCTGTATGGTGCCTTGCAGTATGTCTTCATGTGGTATGTTGACTATCTGTAGGGTGTTGTGCATTTAAAATTTGCAGTTTTATATTGTTTAGAGGCTTTATTTACTACTGCTGTTTCCACTTCTCACTAGGGAGCTACTGTATTGAATATTGAGGTAATTAATATCCTAACACAAAGGTTCCCAAACTGTCTCTATCGTTCCATGTTTTAAGTATATTCAGTTCTGTAACGAGCCTTGCTGTATGGCGTCGTGTAGACTTGTTGTGCCAGTTATTTAAAGTTGGTAGTTTTATATTGTTTACAGACTGACTTGTATTGTTTCCACTTCTCACTAGGGCAGCTACTCTATTGAATATTGAGGTTTTTGGGTACCTGAAAGAAAATGGTTTGCTTCTTCCATTGGCAAAGTTGCAAGAGGATGGCAATGTCTTCAAACAATCTTGGATGTTCTAGATGGCTCTGTGGTGGGCAATAAAAGCAAGCATCAGGATCCAGTGCTGCAGACTACAGAGTTTCGGATGCTGCTGGACAAGATGAGTATTGAGTTCAGTGCACAGGTAAATATATCCTGTATACATTTTGTACAACTAGATTCCTTTCATATCGGAACAGTTTGTATTTCTGGGAGAACCCTGTTTAATGCTCCCTAAAACAGTTAGTTGGCATCATGCTCTTTGGTGTTTTGCCGTATAGAAATATAAGGTATGGCATTGTGCAGTATAGTGCCTTCCTTGTGTTTTCAGTCCTATATCCTGCTTGCTCTTTCCTAATATCGTAATAGTTTGTATTTCTGGGTGTAATTTATTATCACCGTCCTTAATACCGTTAGTATGGCATCATGCTGTGTGGTGCTTTGCCGTATGGCACTGTGCGGCTTTTGCATTATGCAGTATTGTGCTTTACTGACGTGGTCAGCCCCATATCCAGCTTGCTTTTACTTTAATATCCTAATAGGTTACACCTAGCAGTAGAAACTATTATCATTGTCCCTACATCCATAACATCATGCTGTGCCGTATGGCGCGTCATTGTGCTGTATGGTTCCTTCCTGGTGTTTTCAGTCCTATATTAGTTTGCTTTTTCTTAATATCCTTAAAGTTTGAATAAATCCATCATCCCTAAACCCGTAAGTATAGCATTGTGCTGTCTTGTGCCTACCTGGCAGCTTCCTTTTACTTATTATCCTACGAGTTTGTCTAAATATTTTCATTGTCCCTAAAACCATAAGTATAGCATTGTGCTGTGTATTGCGGCATTGTGCTGTCTGATGCCTGCCTGGCATTTTCAGTCCTATAACCTGCTTGCTCTTCCTAAATCCTAACAATTTCTGTTTCAGAATGTAATGCGTCTCTAAAACTATGTGCTGTTGTGCCATATGGTGTGACATTGTGCTGTATGGTGCTTTCCTAACATTTTGAGTCCATTATCCAGCTTGCTCTTAATATCCTAATAGTTTTCATGTCAGAATGTACTGGTTCTCTAAAAGTATGTGGTGTTGTGCGGTGTGGCATGGCAATGTTCTGTATGGTGTCTAACTAAAGATTTCACTCCGATTTCCAGCTGGCTTTTACTTAATATCCTAATACAGAGATTCTCAAACTTGCTTTTCAAGGCACCTTCCTGGTGTTTTTAGTCCTATATCAGCCTGCTATTTCTTAATAATTATCCTAAAAGTATGAATAAATCCATCGTCCCTAAAACCGTAAGTATAGCATTGTGCTGTACATTGCGGCATTGTGCTGTCTTGTGCCTACCTGGCATTTACAGTCCTATATCCTGCTTGCTCTTCCCTAATATCGTAATAGTTTGTATTTCTGGGTGTAATTTATTATCACCGTCCTTAATACCGTTAGTATGGCATCATACTGTGTGGTGCTTTGCCGTATGGCACTGTGCGGCTTTTGCATTATGCAGTATTGTGCTTTACTGACATAGTCAGCCCCATATCCAGCTTGCTTTTACTTTATTATCCTAATAGGTTACACCTAGCAGTAGAAACTATTATCATTGTCCCTACATCCATAACATCATGCTGTGCCGTATGGCGCGTCATTGTGCTGTATGGTTCTTTCCTGGTGTTTTCAGTCCTATATTAGTTTGCTTTTTCTTAATATCCTTAAAGTTTGAATAAATCCATCGTCCCTAAAACCGTAAGTATAGCATTGTGCTGTCTTGTGCCTACCTGGCATTTTCAGTCGTATACCAGCTTCCTTTTACTTATTATCCTACAAGTTTGTCTAAATATTTTCATTGTCCCTAAAACCGTAAGTATAGCATTGTGCTGTGTATTGCGGCATTGTGCTGTCTGATACCTGCCTGGCATTTTCAGTCCTATAACCTGCTTGCTCTTCCTAAATCCTAACAATTTCTGTTTCAGAATGTAATGCGTCTCTAAAACTATGTGCTCTTGTACAATATGGTGTGACATTGTGCTGTATGGTGCTTTCCTAACATTTGGAGTCCAATAATCCAGCTTGCTCTTAATATCCTAATAGTTTTCATGTCAGAATGTACTGGTTCTCTAAAACTATGGTGGTGTTGGTGTGTCACGGCAATGTTCTGTATGGTGTCTACCTAAAGTTTTCATTCCGATTTCCAGCTAGCTTTTACTTAATATCCTATTACAGAGATGCTTAAACTTGCTTTTTAAGGCACCTTCCTGGTGTTTTCAGTCCTATATCAGCCTGCTATTTCTTAATAATTATCCTAAAAGTTTGAATAAATCCATCGTCCCTAAAACCGTAAGTATAGCATTGTGCTGTACATTGCAGCATTGTGCTGGCATTTACAGTCCTATATCCTGCTTGCTCTTCCCTAATATCGTAATAGTTTGTATTTCTGGGTGTAATTTATTATTACCGTCCTTAATACCGTTAGTATGGCATCATACTGTGTGGTGCTTTGCCGTATGGCACTGTGCGGCTTTTGCATTATGCAGTATTGTGCTTTACTGACGTGGTCAGCCCCATATCCAGCTTGCTTTTACTTTAATATCCTAATAGGTTACACCTAGCAGTAGAAACTATTATCATTGTCCCTACATCCATAACATCATGCTGTGCCGTATGGCGCTTCATTGTGCTGTATGGTTCCTTCCTTGTGTTTTCAGTCCTATATTAGCTTGCTTTTTCTTAGTATCCTTAAAGTTTAAATAAATCCATCGTCCCTAAAACCGTAAGTATAGCATTGTGCTGTACATCGCGTCATTGTGCTGTCTGATGCCTACCAGCTTCCTTTTACTTATTATCCTACGAGTTTGTCTAAATATTTTCATTGTCCCTAAAACCATAAGTATAGCATTGTGCTGTATATTGCGGCATTGTGCTGTCTGATGCCTGCCTGGCATTTTCAGTCCTATAACCTGCTTGCTCTTCCTAAATCCTAACAATTTCTGTTTCAGAATGTAATGCGTCTCTAAAACTATGTGCTGTTGTGCCATATGGTGTGACATTGTGCTGTATGGTGCTTTCCTAACATTTTGAGTCCATTATCCAGCTTGCTCTTAATATCCTAATAGTTTTCATGTCAGAATGTACTGGTTCTCTAAAAGTATGTGGTGTTGTGCGGTGTGGCATGGCAATGTTCTGTATGGTGTTTACCTAGAGATTTCACTCCGAATTCCAGCTGGCTTTTACTTAATATCCTAATACAGAGATTCTCAAACTTGTTTTTCAAGGCACCTTAATGGTCCAAGTTTTAAGTATATCCAGTTCTGTAAGGTGCCTTGCATTATGGCATCATGTGATATGTAGAGATGAGCGCCTGACATTTTGCGGGTTTTGTGTTTTGGTTTTGGGTTCGGTTCCGCGGCCGTGTTTTGGGTTCGAACGCGTTTTGGCAAAACCTCACCGAATTATTTTTGTCGGATTCGGGTGTGTTTTGGATTCGGGTGTTTTTTTCCAAAAACACTAAAAAACAGCTTAAATCATAGAATTTGGGGGTCATTTTGATCCCAAAGTATTATTAACCTCAAAAACCATAATTTACACTCATTTTCAGTCTATTCTGAATACCTCACACCTCACAATATTATTTTTAGTCCTAAAATTTGCACCGAGGTCGCTGTGTGAGTAAGATAAGCGACCCTAGTGGCCGACACAAACACCGGGCCCATCTAGGAGTGGCACTGCAGTGTCACGCAGGATGTCCCTTCCAAAAAACCCTCCCCAAACAGCACATGACGCAAAGAAAAAAAGAGGCGCAATGAGGTAGCTGACTGTGTGAGTAAGATTAGCGACCCTAGTGGCCGACACAAACACCGGGCCCATCTAGGAGTGGCACTGCAGTGTCACGCAGGATGGCCCTTCCAAAAAACCCTCCCCAAACAGCACATGACGCAAAGAAAAAAAGAGGCGCAATGAGGTAGCTGACTGTGTGAGTAAGATTAGCGACCCTAGTGGCCGACACAAACACCGGGCCCATTTAGGAGTGGCACTGCAGTGTCACGCAGGATGTCCCTTCCAAAAAACCCTCCCCAATCAGCACATGATGCAAAGAAAAAGAAAAGAAAAAAGAGGTGCAAGATGGAATTATCCTTGGGCCCTCCCACCCACCCTTATGTTGTATAAACAAAACAGGACATGCACACTTTAACCAACCCATCATTTCAGTGACAGGGTCTGCCACACGACTGTGACTGATATGACGGGTTGGTTTGGACCCCCCCCAAAAAAGAAGCAATTAATCTCTCCTTGCACAAACTGGCTCTACAGAGGCAAGATGTCCACCTCATCTTCACCCTCCGATATATCACCGTGTACATCCCCCTCCTCACAGATTATCAATTCGTCCCCACTGGAATCCACCATCTCAGCTCCCTGTGTACTTTGTGGAGGCAATTGCTGCTGGTCAATGTCTCCGCGGAGGAATTGATTATAATTCATTTTAATGAACATCATCTTCTCCACATTTTCTGGATGTAACCTCGTACGCCGATTGCTGACAAGGTGAGCGGCGGCACTAAACACTCTTTCGGAGTACACACTTGTGGGAGGGCAACTTAGGTAGAATAAAGCCAGTTTGTGCAAGGGCCTCCAAATTGCCTCTTTTTCCTGCCAGTATAAGTACGGACTGTGTGACGTGCCTACTTGGATGCGGTCACTCATATAATCCTCCACCATTCTATCAATGTTGAGAGAATCATATGCAGTGACAGTAGACGACATGTCCGTAATCGTTGTCAGGTCCTTCAGTCCGGACCAGATGTCAGCATCAGCAGTCGCTCCAGACTGCCCTGCATCACCGCCAGCGGGTGGGCTCGGAATTCTGAGCCTTTTCCTCGCACCCCCAGTTGCGGGAGAATGTGAAGGAGGAGATGTTGACAGGTCGCGTTCCGCTTGACTTGACAATTTTGTCACCAGCAGGTCTTTCAACCCCAGCAGACCTGTGTCTGCCGGAAAGAGAGATCCAAGGTAGGCTTTAAATCTAGGATCGAGCACGGTGGCCAAAATGTAGTGCTCTGATTTCAACAGATTGACCACCCGTGAATCCTTGTTAAGCGAATTAAGGGCTCCATCCACAAGTCCCACATGCCTAGCGGAATCGCTCCGTGTTAGCTCCTCCTTCAATGTCTCCAGCTTCTTCTGCAAAAGCCTGATGAGGGGAATGACCTGACTCAGGCTGGCAGTGTCTGAACTGACTTCACGTGTGGCAAGTTCAAAGGGCATCAGAACCTTGCACAACGTTGAAATCATTCTCCACTGCACTTGAGACAGGTGCATTCCATCTCCTATATCGTGCTCAATTGTATAGGCTTGAATGGCCTTTTGCTGCTCCTCCAACCTCTGAAGCATATAGAGGGTTGAATTCCACCTCGTTACCACTTCTTGCTTCAGATGATGGCAGGGCAGGTTCAGTAGTTTTTGGTGGTGCTCCAGTCTTCTGTACGTGGTGCCTGTACGCCGAAAGTGTCCCGCAATTTTTCTGGCCACCGACAGCATCTCTTGCACGCCCCTGTCGTTTTTTAAAAAATTCTGCACCACCAAATTCAAGGTATGTGCAAAACATGGGACGTGCTGGAATTTGCCCATATTTAATGCACACACAATATTGCTGGCGTTGTCCGATGCCACAAATCCACAGGAGAGTCCAATTGGGGTAAGCCATTCCGCGATGATCTTCCTCAGTTGCCGTAAGAGGTTTTCAGCTGTGTGCGTATTCTGGAAAGCGGTGATACAAAGCGTAGCCTGCCTAGGAAAGAGTTGGCGTTTGCGAGATGCTGCTACTGGTGCCGCCGCTGCTGTTCTTGCGGCGGGAGTCCATACATCTACCCAGTGGGCTGTCACAGTCATATAGTCCTGACCCTGCCCTGCTCCACTTGTCCACATGTCCGTGGTTAAGTGGACATTGGGTACAACTGCATTTTTTAGGAGACTGGTGAGTCTTTTTCTGACGTCCGTGTACATTCTCGGTATCGCCTGCCTAGAGAAGTGGAACCTAGATGGTATTTGGTAACGGGGGCACACTGCCTCAATAAATTGTCTAGTTCCCTGTGAACTAACGGCGGATACCGGACGCACGTCTAACACCAACATAGTTGTCAAGGACTCAGTTATCCGCTTTGCAGTAGGATGACTGCTGTGATATTTCATCTTCCTCGCAAAGGACTGTTGAACAGTCAATTGCTTACTGGAAGTAGTACAAGTGGGCTTACGACTTCCCCTCTGGGATGACCATCGACTCCCAGCGGCAACAACAGCAGCGCCAGCAGCAGTAGGCGTTACACGCAAGGATGCATCGGAGGAATCCCAGGCAGGAGAGGACTCGTCAGACTTGCCAGTGACATGGCCTGCAGGACTATTGGCATTCCTGGGGAAGGAGGAAATTGACACTGAGGGAGTTGGTGGGGTGGTTTGCGTGAGCTTGGTTACAAGAGGAAGGGATTTACTGGTCAGTGGACTGCTTCCGCTGTCACCCAAAGTTTTTGAACTTGTCACTGACTTATTATGAATGCGCTGCAGGTGACGTATAAGGGAGGATGTTCCGAGGTGGTTAACGTCCTTACCCCTACTTATTACAGCTTGACAAAGGGAACACACGGCTTGACACCTGTTGTCCGCATTTCTGGTGAAATACCTCCACACCGAAGAGCTGATTTTTTTTGGTATTTTCACCTGGCATGTCAACGGCCATATTCCTCCCACGGACAACAGGTGTCTCCCCGGGTGCCTGACTTAAACAAACCACCTCACCATCAGAATCCTCCTGGTCAATTTCCTCCCCAGCGCCAGCAACACCCATATCCTCCTCATCCTGGTGTACTTCAACACTGACATCTTCAATCTGACTATCAGGAACTGGACTGCGGGTGCTCCTTCCAGCACTTGCAGGGGGCGTGCAAATGGTGGAAGGCGCATGCTCTTCACGTCCAGTGTTGGGAAGGTCAGGCATCGCAACCGACACAATTGGACTCTCCTTGTGGATTTGGGATTTCAAAGAACGCACAGTTCTTTGCGGTGCTTTTGCCAGCTTGAGTCTTTTCAGTTTTCTAGCGAGAGGCTGAGTGCTTCCATCCTCATGTGAAGCTGAACCACTAGCCATGAACATAGGCCAGGGCCTCAGCCGTTCCTTGCCACTCCGTGTGGTAAATGGCATATTGGCAAGTTTACGCTTCTCCTCCGACAATTTTATTTTAGGTTTTGGAGTCCTTTTTTTACTGATATTTGGTGTTTTGGTTTTGACATGCTCTGTACTATGCCATTGGGCATCGGCCTTGGCAGACGACGTTGCTGGCATTTCATCGTCTCGGCCATGACTAGTGGCAGCAGCTTCAGCACGAGGTGGAAGTGGATCTTGATCTTTCCCTAATTTTGGAACCTCAACATTTTTGTTCTCCATATTTTAATAGGCACAACTAAAAGGCACCTCAGGTAAACAATGCAGATGGATGGATTGGATACTAGTATACAATTATGGACGGGCTGCCGAGTGCCGACACAGAGGTAGCCACAGCCGTGAACTACCGCACTGTACTGTGTCTGCTGCTAATATATAGACTGGTTGATAAAGAGATAGTATACTCGTAACTAGTATGTATGTATAAAGAAAGAAAAAAAAACCACGGTTAGGTGGTATATACAATTATGGACGGGCTGCCGAGTGCCGACACAGAGGTAGCCACAGCCATGAACTACCGCACTGTACTGTGTCTGCTGCTAATATATAGACTGGTTGATAAAGAGATAGTATACTCGTAACTAGTATGTATGTATAAAGAAAGAAAAAAAAACCACGGTTAGGTCACTGGTATATACAATTATGGACGGGCTGCCGAGTGCCGACACAGAGGTAGCCACAGCCGTGAACTACCGCACTGTACTGTGTCTGCTGCTAATATATAGACTGGTTGATAAAGAGATAGTATACTCGTAACTAGTATGTATGTATAAAGAAAGAAAAAAAAACCACGGTTAGGTCACTGGTATATACAATTATGGACGGGCTGCCGAGTGCCGACACAGAGGTAGCCACAGCCGTGAACTACCGCACTGTACTGTGTCTGCTGCTAATATATAGACTGGTTGATAAAGAGATAGTATACTCGTAACTAGTATGTATGTATAAAGAAAGAAAAAAAAACCACGGTTAGGTCACTGGTATATACAATTATGGACGGGCTGCCGAGTGCCGACACAGAGGTAGCCACAGCCGTGAACTACCGCACTGTACTGTGTCTGCTGCTAATATATAGACTGGTTGATAAAGAGATAGTATACTCGTAACTAGTATGTATGTATAAAGAAAGAAAAAAAAATCCACGGTTAGGTGGTATATACAATTATGGACGGGCTGCCGAGTGCCGACACAGAGGTAGCCACAGCCGTGAACTACCGCACTGTACTGTGTCTGCTGCTAATATATAGACTGGTTGATAAAGAGATAGTATACTCGTAACTAGTAGGTATGTATAAAGAAAGAAAAAAAAACCACGGTTAGGTCACTGGTATATACAATTATGGACGGGCTGCCGAGTGCCGACACAGAGGTAGCCACAGCCGTGAACTACCGCACTGTACACTGGTTGATAAAGAGATAGTAGTATACTCGTAACAACTAGTATGACGACGGTATAAAGAATGAAAAAAAAACCACGGTTAGGTGGTATATAATACAATTATGGTTGGACGGACTGCCTGCCGAGTGCCGACACAGAGGTAGCCACAGCCGTGAACTACCGCACTGTACACTGGTTGATAAAGAGATAGTAGTATACTCGTAACAACTAGTATGACGACGGTATAAAGAATGAAAAAAAAACCACGGTTAGGTTGTATATAATACAATTATGGTTGGACGGACTGCCTGCCGAGTGCCGACACAGAGGTAGCCACAGCCGTGAACTACCGCACTGTACACTGGTTGATAAAGAGATAGTAGTATACTCGTAACAACTAGTATGACGACGGTATAAAGAACGAAAAAAAAACCACGGTTAGGTGGTATATATTATAATACAATTATGGATGGACGGACTGCCTGCCGAGTTCCGACACAGAGGTAGCCACAGCCGTGAACTACCGCACTGTACACTGGTTGATAAAGAGATAGTAGTATACTCGTAACAACTAGTATGACTATGACGACGGTATAAAGAAAGAAAAAAAAAACCACGGTTAGGTGGTATATAATACAATTATGGATGGACGGACTGCCTGCCGAGTGCCGACACAGAGGTAGCCACAGCCGTGAACTACCGCACTGTACTGTGTCTGCTGCTAATATAGACTGGTTGATAAAGAGATAGTATACAATACTACTAATATACTGGTGGTCAGGCACTGGTCACCACTAGTCACACTGGCAGTGGCACTCCTGCAGCAAAAGTGTGCACTGTTTAATTTTAATATAATATTATTTATCATGTACTCCTGGCTCCTGCTATAACAACCTGCAGTGCTCCCCAGTCTCCCCCACAATTATAAGCTTTATATACAATACATTGATGTGCAGCACACTGGGCTGAGCAGTGCACACAGACTGAGTCACTGTGTGACTGTGTATCGTTTTTTTCAGGCAGAGAACGGATATATTAAATAAAACAAACAACTGCACTGTCTCTGGTGGTCACTGGTCACTGTGGTCGTCAGTCACTAAACTCTGTCTGCACTCTGCACTCTCTTCTAATCTACAGTATCACAGCAATCTCTCTCTCTCTCTTCTAAATCTAATCTAAATGGAGAGGACGCCAGCCACGTCCTCTCCCTATCAATCTCAATGCACGTGTGAAAATGGCGGCGACGCGCGGCTCCTTATATAGAATCCGAGTCTCGCGAGAATCCGACAGCGTCATGATGACGTTCGGGCGCGCTCGGGTTAACCGAGCAAGGCGGGAAGATCCGAGTCGCTCGGACCCGTGAAAAAAAAAGTGAAGTTCGTGCGGGTTCGGATTCAAAGAAACCGAACCCGCTCATCTCTAGTGATATGTTGACTTCCTGTAGGGAGTTGTGCGTTTCATTTAAAATTGTCTGTTTTATATTGTTTACAGACTTTACTTACTAGTATTGTTTCCACTTCTCACTAGGGCAGATACTCTATTGAATGTTGAGGTTTTTGGTAGAGATGAGCGGGTTCGGTTTCTTTGAATCAGAACCCGCACGAACTTCACTTTTTTTTTCACGGGTCCGAGCGACTCGGATCTTCCCGCCTTGCTCGGTTAACCCGAGCGCGCCCGAACGTCATCATGACGCTGTCGGATTCTCGCGAGACTCGGATTCTATATAAGGAGCCGCGCGTCGCCGCCATTTTCACACGTGCATTGAGATTGATAGGGAGAGGACGTGGCTGGCGTCCTCTCCATTAGAATAGATTAGAAGAGAGAGAGAGAGAGAGAGATTGTGCAGACAGAGTTTACCACAGTGACCAGTGCAGTTGTTGTTAAGTTAACTTTTATTTAATATATCCGTTCTCTGCTATATCCGTTCTCTGCCTGAAAAAAACGATACACAGCAGTCACACAGTGTGACTCAGTCTGTGTGCACTCAGCTCAGCCCAGTGTGCTGCACATCAATGTATAAAAGCTTATAATAATTGTGGGGGAGACTGGGGAGCACTGCAGGTTGTTATAGCAGGAGCCAGGAGTACATAATATTATATTAATTTAAAATTAAACAGTGCACACTTTTGCTGCAGGAGTGCCACTGCCAGTGTGACTAGTGGTGACCAGTGCCTGACCACCAGTATAGTAGTATATTGTTGTATACTATCTCTTTATCAACCAGTCTATATTAGCAGCAGACACAGTACAGTGCGGTAGTTCACGGCTGTGGCTACCTCTGTGTCGGCAGTCGGCACTCGGCAGGCAGTCCGTCCATCCATAATTGTATAATTATATACCACCTAACCGTGGTATTTTTTTTTCTTTCTTTATACCGTCGTCATAGTCATACTAGTTGTTACGAGTATACTACTATCTCTTTATCAACCAGTGTACAGTGCGGTAGTTCACGGCTGTGGCTACCTCTGTGTCGGCAGTCGGCAGGCAGTCCGTCCATCCATAATTGTATTATTATAATATATACCACCTAACCGTGGTTTTTTTTTCATTCTTTATACCGTCATAGTGTCATACTAGTTGTTACGAGTATACTACTATCTCTTTATCAACCAGTGTACAGTGCGGTAGTTCACGGCTGTGGCTACCTCTGTGTCGGCAGTCGGCAGGCAGTCCGTCCATCCATAATTGTATTATAATATATACCACCTAACCGTGGTTTTTTTTTCATTCTTTATACCGTCATAGTGTCATACTAGTTGTTACGAGTATACTACTATCTCTTTATCAACCAGTGTACAGTGCGGTAGTTCACGGCTGTGGCTACCTCTGTGTCGGCAGTCGGCAGGCAGTCCGTCCATCCATAATTGTATTACAATATATACCACCTAACCGTGGTTTTTTTTTCATTCTTTATACCGTCATAGTCAGTCATACTAGTTGTTACGAGTATACTACTATCTCTTTATCAACCAGTGTACAGTGCGGTAGTTCACGGCTGTGGCTACCTCTGTGTCGGCACTCGGCAGGCAGTCCGTCCATCCATAATTGTATTACAATATATATCACCTAACCGTGGTTTTTTTATACCACCTAACCGTGGCAGTCCGTCCATAATTGTATACTAGTATCCAATCCATCCATCTCCATTGTTTACCTGAGGTGCCTTTTAGTTCTGCCTATAAAATATGGAGAACAAAAAAGTTGAGGTTCCAAAATTAGGGAAAGATCAAGATCCACTTCCACCTCGTGCTGAAGCTGCTGCCACTAGTCATGGCCGAGACGATGAAATGCCAGCAACGTCGTCTGCCAAGGCCGATGCCCAATGTCATAGTACAGAGCATGTCAAATCCAAAACACCAAATATCAGAAAAAAAAGGACTCCAAAACCTAAAATAAAATTGTCGGAGGAGAAGCGTAAACTTGCCAATATGCCATTTACCACACGGAGTGGCAAGGAACGGCTGAGGCCCTGGCCTATGTTCATGGCTAGTGGTTCAGCTTCACATGAGGATGGAAGCACTCAGCCTCTCGCTAGAAAACTGAAAAGACTCAAGCTGGCAAAAGCACCGCAAAGAACTGTGCGTTCTTTGAAATCCCAAATCCACAAGGAGAGTCCAATTGTGTCGGTTGCGATGCCTGACCTTCCCAACACTGGACGTGAAGAGCATGCGCCTTCCACTATTTGCATGCCCCCTGCAAGTGCTGGAAGGAGCACCCGCAGTCCAGTTCCTGATAGTCAGATTGAAGATGTCAGTGTTGAAGTACACCAGGATGAGGAGGATATGGGTGTTGCTGGCGCTGGGGAGGAAATTGACCAGAAGGATTCTGATGGTGAGGTGGTTTGTTTAAGTCAGGCACCCGGGGAGACACCTGTTGTCCGTGGGAGGAATATGGCCGTTGACATGCCAGGTGAAAATACCAAAAAAATCAGCTCTTCGGTGTGGAGGTATTTCACCAGAAATGCGGACAACAGGTGTCAAGCCGTGTGTTCCCTTTGTCAAGCTGTAATAAGTAGGGGTAAGGACGTTAACCACCTCGGAACATCCTCCCTTATACGTCACCTGCAGCGCATTCATAATAAGTCAGTGACAAGTTCAAAAACTTTGGGTGACAGCGGAAGCAGTCCACTGACCAGTAAATCCCTTCCTCTTGTAACCAAGCTCACGCAAACCACCCCACCAACTCCCTCAGTGTCAATTTCCTCCTTCCCCAGGAATGCCAATAGTCCTGCAGGCCATGTCACTGGCAAGTCTGACGAGTCCTCTCCTGCCTGGGATTCCTCCGATGCATCCTTGCGTGTAACGCCTACTGCTGCTGGCGCTGCTGTTGTTGCCGCTGGGAGTCGATGGTCATCCCAGAGGGGAAGTCGTAAGCCCACTTGTACTACTTCCAGTAAGCAATTGACTGTTCAACAGTCCTTTGCGAGGAAGATGAAATATCACAGCAGTCATCCTACTGCAAAGCGGATAACTGAGTCCTTGACAACTATGTTGGTGTTAGACGTGCGTCCGGTATCCGCCGTTAGTTCACAGGGAACTAGACAATTTATTGAGGCAGTGTGCCCCCGTTACCAAATACCATCTAGGTTCCACTTCTCTAGGCAGGCGATACCGAGAATGTACACGGACGTCAGAAAAAGACTCACCAGTGTCCTAAAAAATGCAGTTGTACCCAATGTCCACTTAACCACGGACATGTGGACAAGTGGAGCAGGGCAGGGTCAGGACTATATGACTGTGACAGCCCACTGGGTAGATGTATGGACTCCCGCCGCAAGAACAGCAGCGGCGGCACCAGTAGCAGCATCTCGCAAACGCCAACTCTTTCCTAGGCAGGCTACGCTTTGTATCACCGCTTTCCAGAATACGCACACAGCTGAAAACCTCTTACGGCAACTGAGGAAGATCATCGCGGAATGGCTTACCCCAATTGGACTCTCCTGTGGATTTGTGGCATCGGACAACGCCAGCAATATTGTGTGTGCATTAAATATGGGCAAATTCCAGCACGTCCCATGTTTTGCACATACCTTGAATTTGGTGGTGCAGAATTTTTTAAAAAACGACAGGGGCGTGCAAGAGATGCTGTCGGTGGCCAGAAAAATTGCGGGACACTTTCGGCGTACAGGCACCACGTACAGAAGACTGGAGCACCACCAAAAACTACTGAACCTGCCCTGCCATCATCTGAAGCAAGAAGTGGTAACGAGGTGGAATTCAACCCTCTATATGCTTCAGAGGTTGGAGGAGCAGCAAAAGGCCATTCAAGCCTATACAATTGAGCACGATATAGGAGATGGAATGCACCTGTCTCAAGTGCAGTGGAGAATGATTTCAACGTTGTGCAAGGTTCTGATGCCCTTTGAACTTGCCACACGTGAAGTCAGTTCAGACACTGCCAGCCTGAGTCAGGTCATTCCCCTCATCAGGCTTTTGCAGAAGAAGCTGGAGGCATTGAAGAAGGAGCTAAAAGGGAGCGATTCCGCTAGGCATGTGGGACTTGTGGATGCAGCCCTTAATTCGCTTAACAAGGATTCACGGGTGGTCAATCTGTTGAAATCAGAGCACTACATTTTGGCCACCGTGCTCGATCCTAGATTTAAAGCCTACCTTGGATCTCTCTTTCCGGCAGACACAGGTCTGCTGGGGTTGAAAGACCTGCTGGTGACAAAATTGTCAAGTCAAGCGGAACGCGACCTGTCAACATCTCCTCCTTCACATTCTCCCGCAACTGGGGGTGCGAGGAAAAGGCTCAGAATTCCGAGCCCACCCGCTGGCGGTGATGCAGGGCAGTCTGGAGCGACTGCTGATGCTGACATCTGGTCCGGACTGAAGGACCTGCCAACGATTACGGACATGTCGTCTACTGTCACTGCATATGATTCTCTCAACATTGATAGAATGGTGGAGGATTATATGAGTGACCGCATCCAAGTAGGCACGTCACACAGTCCGTACTTATACTGGCAGGAAAAAGAGGCAATTTGGAGGCCCTTGCACAAACTGGCTTTATTCTACCTAAGTTGCCCTCCCACAAGTGTGTACTCCGAAAGAGTGTTTAGTGCCGCCGCTCACCTTGTCAGCAATCGGCGTACGAGGTTACATCCAGAAAATGTGGAGAAGATGATGTTCATTAAAATGAATTATAATCAATTCCTCCGCGGAGACATTGACCAGCAGCAATTGCCTCCACAAAGTACACAGGGAGCTGAGATGGTGGATTCCAGTGGGGACGAATTGATAATCTGTGAGGAGGGGGATGTACACGGTGATATATCGGAGGGTGAAGATGAGGTGGACATCTTGCCTCTGTAGAGCCAGTTTGTGCAAGGAGAGATTAATTGCTTCTTTTTTGGGGGGGGTCCAAACCAACCCGTCATATCAGTCACAGTCGTGTGGCAGACCCTGTCACTGAAATGATGGGTTGGTTAAAGTGTGCATGTCCTGTTTTGTTTATACAACATAAGGGTGGGTGGGAGGGCCCAAGGATAATTCCATCTTGCACCTCTTTTTTCTTTTCTTTTTCTTTGCATCATGTGCTGATTGGGGAGGGTTTTTTGGAAGGGACATCCTGCGTGACACTGCAGTGCCACTCCTAGATGGGCCCGGTGTTTGTGTCGGCCACTAGGGTCGCTAATCTTACTCACACAGCTACCTCATTGCGCCTCTTTTTTTCTTTGCGTCATGTGCTGTTTGGGGAGGGTTTTTTGGAAGGGACATCCTGCGTGACACTGCAGTGCCACTCCTAGATGGGCCCGGTGTTTGTGTCGGCCACTAGGGTCGCTAATCTTACTCACACAGTCAGCTACCTCATTGCGCCTCTTTTTTTCTTTGCGTCATGTGCTGTTTGGGGAGGGTTTTTTGGAAGGGCCATCCTGCGTGACACTGCAGTGCCACTCCTAGATGGGCCCGGTGTTTGTGTCGGCCACTAGGGTCGCTAATCTTACTCACACAGCTACCTCATTGCGCCTCTTTTTTTCTTTGCGTCATGTGCTGTTTGGGGAGGGTTTTTTGGAAGGGCCATCCTGCGTGACACTGCAGTGCCACTCCTAGATGGGCCCGGTGTTTGTGTCGGCCACTAGGGTCGCTAATCTTACTCACACAGCTACCTCATTGCGCCTCTTTTTTTCTTTGCGTCATGTGCTGTTTGGGGAGGGTTTTTTGGAAGGGACATCCTGCGTGACACTGCAGTGCCACTCCTAGATGGGCCCGGTGTTTGTGTCGGCCACTAGGGTCGCTTATCTTACTCACACAGCGACCTCGGTGCAAATTTTAGGACTAAAAATAATATTGTGAGGTGTGAGGTATTCAGAATAGACTGAAAATGAGTGTAAATTATGGTTTTTGAGGTTAATAATACTTTGGGATCAAAATGACCCCCAAATTCTATGATTTAAGCTGTTTTTTAGTGTTTTTGGAAAAAAACACCCGAATCCAAAACACACCCGAATCCGACAAAAATAATTCGGTGAGGTTTTGCCAAAACGCGTTCGAACCCAAAACACGGCCGCGGAACCGAACCCAACACCAAAACACAAAACCCGAAAAATTTCAGGCGCTCATCTCTAGTTTTTGGGTACCTGAAAGAAAATGGTTTGCTTCATCCATTAGCAAATTTGCAAGAGGAAGCCAATGTCTTGAAACACGGAGGACAGCTGTGTGGGTGACATTAAAAGCGAGCATCAGGATCCAGTGCTGCAGACTATTGTGTCTCCGAAGCTGCCGGACTCGATGTTTATTGACTTCGGTGCACAGGTAAATATCTTTTGTATTCGTTTTAGATAACTATATTCCTTTCATATTGTAATAGTTTGTATTGCTGGGTATAACATGTTTTGATGGCTGTATTGTGCCTTGCTGAAGTTGTCAGCCCATATCCATCTTGCTTTTTCTTCATATCCTTATAGTTTGAATATCTGGGTTAAACCAGTATTCAGCATCCCTACAATCTTTAGACTTAATTGACGCTTGCCTCGGTAAGGTATGCTTGCCGTGCGGCAGAGGATTGTGCTATATGGTGCTTTCCTTACGTCTGTCCCATCTCCAGCATGCTTTCATTTAAAATCCTTATAGTTTGCCTTTCTAAAACTATGCGGTGCTGTACCATATGGCCTGGTACTGTGCTGTTATGGTGCTTTCGTACCATTTTAAGTCCCTATCCAGCTTGCTGCTTCTTAATTTCTCTGACGTCCTAGTGGATGCTGGGAACTCCGTAAGGACCATGGGGTATAGCGGCTCCGCAGGAGACTGGGCACAAAAGTAAAGCTTTAGGACTACCTGGTGTGCACTGGCTCCTCCCCCTATGACCCTCCTCCAAGCCTCAGTTAGATTTTTGTGCCCGGCCGAGAAGGGTGCACACTAGGGGCTCTCCTGAGCTTCTTAGTGAAAGTTTAGTTTTATTTTTTTTATTTTCAGTGAGACCTGCTGGCAACAGGCTCACTGCATCGAGGGACTAAGGGGAGAAGAAGCGAACCTGCCTGCTTGCAGCCAGCTTGGGCTTCTTGGCTACTGGACACCATTAGCTCCAGAGGGACCGAACACAGGCCCAGCCTCGGAGTCCGGTCCCAGAGCCGCGCCGCCGGCCCCCTTACAGAGCCAGAAGCAAGAAGAGGTCTGGAAAATCGGCGGCAGAAGACATCAGTCTTCACCAAGGTAGCGCACAGCACTGCAGCTGTGCGCCATTGCTCCTCATACACACCTCACACTGCAGTCACTGAGGGTGCAGGGCGCTGGGGGGGGGGGGGGGCGCCCTGAGCAGCAATAAAAACACCTTGGCTGGCAAACATACATCACATATAACTCCCAGGGCAATATGGATGTATTTTAACCCCTGCCAGAATCCATAAAAATGCGGGAGAAAAGTCCACGAAAAAGGGGCGGAGCCTATCTCCTCAGCACACTGGCGCCATTTTCTCTCACAGCTCCGTTGGAGGGAAGCTCCCTGGCTCTCCCCTGCAGTTACTACACTACAGAAAGGGGTTAAAAAAGAGAGGGGGGCACTAATTAGGCGCAGTATTAATAAAACAGCAGCTATAAGGGGAAAAACACTTCTATAAGGTTATCCCTGTATATATATAGCGCTCTGGTGTGTGCTGGCATACTCTCCCTCTGTCTCCCCAAAGGGCTAGTGGGGTCCTGTCCTCTATCAGAGCATTCCCTGTGTGTGTGCTGTGTGTCGGTACGATTGTGTCGACATGTATGAGGATGAAAATGGTGTGGAGGCGGAGCAATTGCCTGTAATGGAGATGTCACCCCCTAGGGAGTCGACACCTGAGTGGCTGAGCTTATGGAAGGAATTACGTGACAGTGTCAGCTCTTTACAAAAGATTGATGACATGAGACAGCCGGCTACTCAGCCTGTGCCTGTCCAGGTGTCTTAAAAGCCATCAGGGGCTCTAAAACGCCCGTTACCTCAGATGGCAGATACAGACGCCGACACGGATACTGACTCCAGTGTCGACGATTAAGAGACGAATGTGACTTCCAGTAGGGCCACACGTTACATGATTGAGGCTATGGAAAATGTTTTACATATTTCTGATAATACCAGTACCACTAAAAAGGGTATTATGTTGGGTGAGAAAAAACTGCCTGTAGTTTTTCCTGCATCTGAGGAATTAAATGAAGTGTGTGATGATGCGTGGGTTTCCCCCGATAAAAACTGTTAATTCCTAAAAAGTTATTAGCATCATACCCCTTCCCGCCAGAGGATAGGGCACGTTGGGAAACACCCCCTAGGGTGGATAAAGCGCTCACACGCTTGTCTAAACAGGTGGCACTACCGTCCCCGGATACGGCCGCCCTTAAGGAACCTGCTGACAGAAAGCAGGAAAATATCCTAAAAATGTATATACACTCACACGGGTGTGATACTGTGACCAGCAATCGCCTCAGCCTGGATGTGCAGTGCTGGGGTGGCTTGGTCGGATTCCCTGACTGACAATATTGATACCCTAGATAGGGACAGTATATTACTGACTATAGAGCATTTAAAAGATGCATTTCTATATATGCGTGATGCACAGAGGGATATTTGCCGACTGGCATCAAGAGTAAGTACGCTGTCCATTTCTGCCAGAAGAGGGTTATGGACAAGACAGTGGTCAGGTGATGCTGATTCCAAAAGGCATATGGAAGTATCGCCTTATAAAAGGGAGCAGTTATTTGGGGTAGGTCTAACAGACCTGGTGGCCACGGCAACGGCTGGGAAATCCACATTTTTACCCCAGGTAGCCTCTCAACATAAGAAGACGCCGTATTATCAGGCGCAGTCCTTTAGGCCCCATAAGGGCAAGCGGGCAAAAGACTCCTCATTTCTGCCCCGTGGCAGAGGGAGAGGAAAAAGGCTGCAGCAAACAGCCAGTTCCCAGGAACAGAAGCCCTCTCCCGTTTCTGCCAAGTCCTCAGCATGACGCTGGGGCTTTACAAGCGGACTCAGGCACGGTGGGGGCCCGTCTCAAAAATTTCAGCGTGCAGTGGGCTCACTCACAGGTAGATCCCTGGATCCTTCAGGTGGTATCTCTGGGGTACAAATTGGAATTCGAGACGTCTCCCCTTCGCCGTTTCCTAAAGTCTGCTTTACCGACGTCTCCCTCCGACAGGGAGGCGGTATTGGAAGCCATTCACAAGCTGTATTCCCAGCAGGTGATAATCAAGGTACCCCTCCTACAACAGGGAAAGGGGTATTATTCCACGCTGTTTGTGGTACCGAAGCCGGACGGCTCGGTGAGACCTATTTTAAATCTGAAATCCTTGAACACTTACATACAAAGGTTCAAATTCAAGATGGAGTCACTCAGAGCGGTGATTGCGAACCTGGAAGAAGGGGATTATATGGTGTCTCTGGACATCAAGGATGCTTATCTCCATGCCCCAATTTACCCTTCTCACCAAGGGTACCTCAGGTTTGTGGTACAGAACTGTCGCTATCAGTTTCAGACGCTGCCGTTTGGTTTGTCCACGGCACCCCGGGTCTTTACCAAAGTAATGGCCGAAATGATGATACTCCTTCGAAGGAAGGGAGTTTTAGTTATCCCTTACTTGGATGATTTCCTGATAAGGGCAAGATCCAGGGAACAGTTGGTAGTCGGGGTAGCACTATCTCAAGTAGTGTTGCGGCAGCACGGTTGGATTCTCAATATTCCAAAATCGCAGCTGATCCCGACGACACGTCTTCTATTCCTAGGGATGATCCTGGACACAGTCCAGAAAAATGTGTTTCTCCCGGAGGAGAAAGCCAGGGAGTTATCCGAACTAGTCAGAAACCTCCTAAAACCAGGCCAAGTGTCAGTGCATCAGTGCACAAGGGTCCTGGGAAAAATGGTGGCTTCCTACGAAGCAATTCCATTCGGCAGATTCCACGCAAAAACTTTCCAGTGGGACCTGCTGGACAAATGGTCCGAATCGCATCTTCAGATGCATCAGCGGATAACCCTGTCACCAAAGACAAGGGTGTCTCTCCTGTGGTGGTTGCAGAGTGCTCATCTTCTAGAGGGCCGCAGATTCGGCATTCAGGACTGGGTCCTGGTGACCACGGATGCCAGCCTGCGAGGCTGGGGAGCAGTCACACAGGGAAGAAATTTCCAGGGCTTGTGGTCAAGCCTGGAGACATCACTTCACATAAATATTTTTGAGCTAAGGGCCATTTACAATGCCCTAAGCCAAGCAAGACCTCTGCTTCAAGGTCAGCCGGTGCTGATCCAGTCAGACAACATCACGGCAGTCGCCCACGTAAACAGACAGGGCGGCACAAGAAGCAGGAGGGCAATGGCAGAAGCTGCAAGGATTTTTCGCTGGGCGGAAAATCATGTGATAGCATTGTCAGCAGTGTTCATTCCGGGAGTGGACAACTGGGAAGCAGACTTCCTCAGCAGGCACGACCTCCACCCGGGAGAGTGGGGACTTCACCCAGAAGTCTTCCACATGATTGTAAACCGTTGGGAAAAACCAAAGGTGGACATGATGGCGTCCCGCCTAAACAAAAAATTGGACAGGTATTGCGCCAGGTCAAGGGACCCTCAGGCAATAGCTGTGGACGCTCTGGTAACACCGTGGGTGTACCAGTCAGTGTATGTGTTCCCTCCTCTTCCTCTCATACCAAAAGTACTGAGAATTATAAGACGGAGGGGAGTAAGAACTATACTCGTGGCTCCGGATTGGCCAAGAAGGACTTGGTACCCGGAACTTCAAGAGATGCTCACGGAGGACCCGTGGCCTCTACCTCTAAGAAGGGACCTGCTCCAGCAAGGACCCTGTCTATTCCAAGACTTACCGCGGCTGCGTTTGACGGCAGGGCGGTTGAACGCCGGATCCTGAAGGAAAAAGGCATTCCGGATGAAGTCATCCCTACCCTGATCAAGCCAGGAAGGATGTAACCGCAAAGCATTATCACCGCATTTGGCGAAAATATGTTGCGTGGTGCGAGGCCAGTAAGGCCCCGATGGAGGAATTTCAACTAGGTCGATTCCTGCATTTCCTGTAAACAGGAGTGTCTATGGGCCTAAAATTGGGGTCCATTAAGGTTCAAATTTCGGCCCTGTCAATTTTCTTCCAGAAAGAACTAGCTTCAGTTCCTGAAGTTCCGACGTTTGTAAAAGGGGTACTGCATATACAGCCTCCTTTTGTGCCTCCAGTGGCACCTTGGGATCTCAATGTAGTTTTGGGGTTCCTAAAGTCACATTGGTTTGAACCACTTGAATCTGTGGAGTTAAAATATCTCACATGGAAAGTGGTCATGTTGTTGGCCCTGGCCTCGGCCAGGCGCGTGTCAGAATTGGCGGGCTTTATCCTGTAAAAGCCCTTATCTGATCTTCCATTCAGACAGGGCGGAATTGAGGACTCGTCCTCATTTTCTCCCTAAGGTGGTTTCAGTGTTTCATCTGAACCAACCTATTGTGGTACCTGCGGCTACTAGTGACTTGGAGAACTCCAAGTTGTTGGACGTAGTCAGGGCCTTGAAAATATGTTTCCAGGACGGCTGGAGTCAGAAAATCTGACTCGCTGTTTATCCTGTATGCACCCAACAAGCTGGGTGCTCCTGCTTCTAAGCAGACTATTGCTCGTTGGATTTGAAATACAATTCAGCTTGCACATTCTGTGGCAGGCCTGCCACAGCCAAAATCTGTAAAAGCCCATTCCACAAGGAAGGTGGGCTCATCTTGGGCGGCTGCCCGAGGGGTCTCGGCTTTACAACTTTGCCGAGCAGCTACTTGGTCAGGGGAAAACACGTTTGCTAAATTCTACAAATTTGATACTCTGGCTGAGGAGGACCTGGAGTTCTCTCATTCGGTGCTGCAGAGTCATCCGCACTCTCCCGCCTGTTTGGGAGCTTTGGTATAATCCCCATGGTCCTTACGGAGTTCCCAGCATCCACTAGGACGTCAGAGAAAATAAGAATTTACTTACCGATAATTCTATTTCTCGTAGTCCGTAGTGGATGCTGGGCGCCCATCCCAAGTGCGGATTGTCTGCAATACTTGTACATAGTTATTGTTAACTAAATCGGGTTATTGTTGTGAGCCATCTATCCAGAGGCTCCATCTGCTATCATGCTGTTAACTGGGTTCAGATCACAAGTTGTACGGTGTGATTGGTGTGGCTGGTATGAGTCTTACCCGGGATTCATAAATCCTTCCTTATTGTGTACGCTCATCCGGGCACAGTATCCTAACTGAGGCTTGGAGGAGGGTCATAGGGGGAGGAGCCAGAGCACACCAGGTAGTCCTAAAGCTTTACTTTTGTGCCCAGTCTCCTGCGGAGCTGCTATACCCCATGGTCCTTACGGAGTTCCCAGCATCCACTACGGACTACGAGAAATAGAATTATCGGTAAGTAAATTCTTATTATCCTAATAGTTTGAATATCTGGGTTAAACCCAGTATTCAGCATCCCTACAACCGTTAGACTTAATTGCCACTTGTGCCGGTAGGGTAAGCCTTACTTGCCTACCTGACCCTCTCCATGAGGGAGAAAATGCTCTGTTCCTGGACTTTCCTGGTAATGTATGATCACCATCACCTGTGGTGAAACACCTTTCTTATCAATTAACTAGCTCACCACAGGTGATGACAATTATACATTACCAGGAAAGTCCAGGAACAGAGCATTTTCTCCCTCTTGGAGAGGGTCAGGTAGGCAAGTTTGGGGTAAGCTTGCTATCGCCGTTAGTATAGGATCATGCTGTGCCGTATAGTGCCGCTTGGCATTGTGCTGTATGGTGCCTTGCAGTATGTCTTCATGTGGTATGTTGACTATCTGTAGGGTGTTGTGCATTTAAAATTTGCAGTTTTATATTGTTTAGAGGCTTTATTTACTACTGCTGTTTCCACTTCTCACTAGGGAGCTACTGTATTGAATATTGAGGTAATTAATATCCTAACACAAAGGTTCCCAAACTGTCTCTATCGTTCCATGTTTTAAGTATATTCAGTTCTGTAACGAGCCTTGCTGTATGGCGTCGTGTAGACGTGTTGTGCCAGTTATTTAAAGTTGGTAGTTTTATATTGTTTACAGACTGACTTGTATTGTTTCCACTTCTCACTAGGGCAGCTACTCTATTGAATATTGAGGTTTTTGGGTACCTGAAAGAAAATGGTTTGCTTCTTCCATTGGCAAAGTTGCAAGAGGATGGCAATGTCTTCAAACAATCTTGGATGTTCTAGATGGCTCTGTGGTGGGCAATAAAAGCAAGCATCAGGATCCAGTGCTGCAGACTACAGAGTTTCGGATGCTGCTGGACAAGATGAGTATTGAGTTCAGTGCACAGGTAAATATATCCTGTATACATTTTGTACAACTAGATTCCTTTCATATCGGAACAGTTTGTATTTCTGGGAGAACCCTGTTTAATGCTCCCTAAAACAGTTAGTTGGCATCATGCTCTTTGGTGTTTTGCCGTATAGAAATATAAGGTATGGCATTGTGCAGTATAGTGCCTTCCTTGTGTTTTCAGTCCTATATCCTGCTTGCTCTTCCCTAATATCGTAATAGTTTGTATTTCTGGGTGTAATTTATTATCACCGTCCTTAATACCGTTAGTATGGCATCATGCTGTGTGGTGCTTTGCCGTATGGCACTGTGCGGCTTTTGCATTATGCAGTATTGTGCTTTACTGACGTGGTCAGCCCCATATCCAGCTTGCTTTTACTTTAATATCCTAATAGGTTACACCTAGCAGTAGAAACTATTATCATTGTCCCTACATCCATAACATCATGCTGTGCCGTATGGCGCGTCATTGTGCTGTATGGTTCCTTCCTGGTGTTTTCAGTCCTATATTAGTTTGCTTTTTCTTAATATCCTTAAAGTTTGAATAAATCCATCGTCCCTAAACCCGTAAGTATAGCATTGTGCTGTCTTGTGCCTACCTGGCATTTTCAGTCCTATACCAGCTTCCTTTTACTTATTATCCTACGAGTTTGTCTAAATATTTTCATTGTCCCTAAAACCATAAGTATAGCATTGTGCTGTGTATTGCGGCATTGTGCTGTCTGATGCCTGCCTGGCATTTTCAGTCCTATAACCTGCTTGCTCTTCCTAAATCCTAACAATTTCTGTTTCAGAATGTAATGCGTCTCTAAAACTATGTGCTGTTGTGCCATATGGTGTGACATTGTGCTGTATGGTGCTTTCCTAACATTTTGAGTCCATTATCCAGCTTGCTCTTAATATCCTAATAGTTTTCATGTCAGAATGTACTGGTTCTCTAAAAGTATGTGGTGTTGTGCGGTGTGGCATGGCAATGTTCTGTATGGTGTCTACCTAAAGTTTTCACTCCTATTTCCAGCTAGCTTTTACTTAATATCCTAAAACAGAGATTCTCAAACTTGCTTTTCAAGGCACCTTCCTGGTGTTTTCAGTCCTATATCAGCCTGCTATTTCTTAATAATTATCCTAAAAGTATGAATAAATCCATCGTCCCTAAAACCGTAAGTATAGCATTGTGCTGTACATTGTGGCATTGTGCTGTCTTGTGCCTACCTGGCATTTACAGTCCTATATCCTGCTTGCTCTTCCCTAATATCGTAATAGTTTGTATTTCTGAGTGTAATTTATTATCACCGTCCTTAATACCGTTAGTATGGCATCATGCTGTGTGGTGCTTTGCCGTATGGCACTGTGCGGCTTTTGCATTATGCAGTATTGTGCTTTACGGACATGGGCAGCCCCATATCCAGCTTGCTTTTACTTTAATATCCTAATAGGTTACACCTAGTAGTAGAAACTATTATCATTGTCCCTACCTCCATAACATCATGCTGGGCCGTATGGCGCGTCATTGTGCTGTATGGTTCCTTCCTGGTGTTTTCAGTCCTATATTAGTTTGCTTTTTCTTAATATCCTTAAAGTTTGAATAAATCCATCGTCCCTAAAACCGTAAGTATAGCATTGTGCTGTCTTGTGCCTACCTGGCATTTTCAGTCCTATACCAGCTTCCTTTTACTTATTATCCTACGAGTTTGTCTAAATATTTTCATTGTCCCTAAAACCGTAAGTATAGCATTGTGCTGTGTATTGCGGCATTGTGCTGTCTGATGCCTGCCTGGCATTTTCAGTCCTATAACCTGCTTGCTCTTCCTAAATCCTAACAATTTCTGTTTCAGAATGTAATGCGTCTCTAAAACTATGTGCTCTTGTACAATATGGTGTGACATTGTGCTGTATGGTGCTTTCCTAACATTTGGAGTCCAATAATCCAGCTTGCTCTTAATAGCCTAAGGAGAGAGAATTGACAGCATAGGAAAGGAATGAGTTAAACATCTTGTGAGGGGTGGACCTAGCTGGAAGGAAAGTACAGCCCTTTGGGAAAAGGGGAGGGTTAGTATATATAGGGAAGGATAGACATTTTGTCTCTCTCTTGTTGGTGAAATTGCCTTTGAGTGGGTGAGTGCTGCATAGCAGAGCTCCCCATGTTATTGTTTGAGATTCCAATTTTAAAACAAAAAACTGCAAGCTCTCCCCTGCATTCATCACTACATTCCTGCTATGTCGTCCTGGGTTTTATTACTGGTGAGGCTGGACTGGCTTTGCCGGACGGACACAGGCGGCGGGGTAGGCCGGAGTTCCGGTCAGGCCGCCCGGAGGTGGAAGGGCGGCTGCCCTCGCCTCCGAGCGCGGCGGACGAAGCAGCGGTGCCGGGCGCCCGCGCGCCGCGGTGGGCGCCTGTCGATGGAGCCACACTCGGTTCCTTCTAATTCCCCCTCGCTGAGGCCGAATGGAGGTGCCAGGCGGGGGGGCCAGGCAGGAGACGGCGGTGAGCCGCGCGAGGCCTCGCTCGGCAGTTGGATGAAGGAGATGCGGCCGGGAGCTTGCTGGCGGGGAGCAGTGGGACGCGCGCACAAGGTGCGCGCGCGCTCACGCTCGCCTCCGGCGGCGCCGTTCGCGCACGTGTGCGCGCAGCGGCGCCGCCAGCCTCCATGTCTCCCCAGATTTCTCCCCTGCAGCCGGAGTCCTGCGGGGGGGGGGGGGGGGGGGGGGAGGAGAGGCAGTACATGTAGGGGTGGCAGCAAGGCCGCTCAGGAGCATGGGGGTTTAGCGGCGCTGAGAGACGGGGCGCGCGCACTAGGTGCGCGCGAGCCTGTGCTCACTGCAGGGTTATGGTCATAAAAGGCAGGAGAGCTGCACACACCATCATTAGCTCTCGCCGCGGGGCCCACTCAGCGGCCGGAAGTAGCTCTGGCCTGCGGGGGGTGGGTGCCCGCGGGAGGGTGGAGGGTGACGGCGGCGCTGGCTCTGACGGGCGGGCACAGGAGGAGAGCCAGGATTGGTGGGGGCCGGGTCACTGCAGGTCAGAGGCGCTGCCGGTTCCCCACCTGGCCATTCTGGACGCATCGGGGCCCCGGGTGGCGCCTGTTGGGCGTCGGATTGCCCGGCGCGCGCCGTCGCCAGCTCTGGAGCCCGCAGCGGACAACGCCGTGTTTTGGGGGGGTCAAGACCCTTCTGGAACACTGGCGTTGGCCCTGGCCACGGTGGTGGCAGCGTTGGGGCCGCTGGCCAAGGCCGCGCCCCGGGAGTGGCAAACAGTTCCGGCGCGCCTGCAGCGGTTGGCGGGTCCGGTACGCAGGCGGTATCGGCAGCGCAGCGGGTTGCTCGCGCCTGCAGGGAGCTTGGAGCGGCCCCGGCGCAGCTTGATCATCGTTCCGGGCGGGACTGGCAGGGGCGTGTGGCGGCTACACCTGCCCCCCGGGATGCTAGGCATTCACAGCGACTGCTGGCTGGGTCCTCTGCTCTGTTTTCTTCTGCAGGAGCGCGGGGATGGGGAGACGTCGGAGTCCAAGGATGAGGAGGTCGGATTTGCCAAGCCGGAGGATTCCGTGTCGGAGCAGTCGACGGCATCAGGTGAGGTGGTACAGTCGGTATCGGGCTCCTCCACGCGCTCTAGTTCTCGCAGCTCTTCCTCCTCTTCCTCTACTCTGTCGTCACAGGCGTCCGCAGTCAGTAGTACTACTAGGGCGATGAAGCGGGCGACTAAATTCGCCAAGAGGGCGGCGGGTCAGCAGGAACGGCGGAAGAGGCGCAAGCGGCTTAGCGAGGACGCTCGCTTGGGCCAAGAAGCGCCGCGATTTACCCGGGGTTGTTCCGCTGCGATTACACTGCCGTTATGCGGGGGCTGAGGGACAGCTGCCGTAGGAAGATACGCAGGGGGGACTTAGTTCGTCTGTACAAAGGAAGCGAAGAAGGAGTATAGGTCGGCGTCTGCAAATAAGGGCATCGGGGCCGAGGCCTTCCGTACCTTCGACAACTGGCTGGACGGTTTTTGGGTCTTCGCGGCGTGCTACCTGGAAGATAGGCCGGACGAGCACAGGAACGTGATTCGGTGCATGCTTCTAATACATGACTTGCAGCGCACATCTTCGGGATCGGAGTGGCGTTGGTAGAAGCAGGATGGTTAGCGGGTCATGGACTTTGGGTTCCAGGGCGTCTAGGTCTGGCTCGAAGTCACTCGGGCTTCACAGCAGATGGAGGAGCCCCGGAAGCCGGGGGCAGACGGGCACCACCGCGCAGGGTCGTCCGCCCAGGGGTAAGGCGCGGACGGCGGATCGGCCAAATCCAGCCTCCTCCTGCTTCAAAGGCAGTCGTCAAGGTACCCGGGGTAAGCAAACTTATCCCAGGCAGGCCGCGGGCGGGAGCTCTCCACAGAGCTCCAACGCCAATTGCTTTAGAAACGATGGGCAAGGGGTTAAATTGGTATCCAAATAGGGCGGATGCAAAATTTCTGTCTTTCCGGTTTTAGTTTTGTTTTTGCGTGCCTGTTGCGAGCGGGGTGTCGGTTCGGGCCCAGTGGATACGGAGGTCATCTCTCCAGTGGGGGTGGTTCCGAAGAAGACCCCGGGCGCTTTTCGGCTTATTCAACATCTTTCTTACCCATCGGGGACGGCGGTCAATGGCGTGAGGCCGCCGGATCATGGTTCGGTGGTTTATCAGTCGTTTGACGAGGCATTGGCGCTGGTCCGCAGTTACGGGACTGGGGCGCTCATGACTAAGATTGAGGTTGAGTCCGCTTTTCGGTTGCTGCCGTTACATCCGGACTCATTCCGTTTTAGGGGGTTTCGGATCGGAGCGGAGTATTTCATCGGCAACGGTTTGCCGAGGGGGTTTTCCGTTTCATGCTCGTTTTTCGAACGGTTTAGCACGTTTTTACACTGGTTCGTGGAGTCTTCGTCAAGGGGTCATGGGGTCGCCCATTACCTCAATGACTTCCTGTGTGTGGGGCGGCACATTTCAGCACGGTGCGGCGACTTGCTGGTCAGCATACGAGCCCTGTTTTTCCACTTCGGCGTTTCAGTGGACGAGGAGAAAACTGAGGGACCGTCCTCCTGTTTGTCCTTTTGGGGATCGATTTCGACACAGTGGCAGGATCGGGTCGGCTGCATCGGGACAAGGTGGTGAAGCTCCGCGAAGCTATTGGCCGGTTCGAAGGGTCGCGAAGATCACACTGCCGGAAGCTGGAAAGGGCGACTGCGGGGTGTGCCAGACCACATCATTTCGTGCGATGATCCTCCGAGATTAAAGGGGATGGGGCAATATGGGCCTCATTCCTGGAGGATTTCAACGGGGTGTGTATATGGCAGGCTCCAACGGTGGTCAGCGCTAGGTTGCAGTTGTTCACCGACGCGGCTGGGGCCTCTGGATACGGATGTTATCGGGAGGGATCTTGTGCGCGGCTTCGTGGACGGTATCGCGAAGGCGTAATCAGGGACCTTTTGCTTGTGGAGTTTTTTCCCCATTATGGGGGCGCTGGAGGTTTGGGGCGAACGGCTAGCTCCTCGCAGCATCTTGTTTAGATGTGACAATCTGGGAGTTGGCGCATGCGATAAATAACAAGGGGGCGAAGTCGCTGTCATTTTGGGGGTGCTGCGACAGTTGCTGTAGACATGCCTACGTCAGAACGTGTGGTTCCGCGCGCAACAGGTGCCGGGGCTGGAGAACGGAATTGCCGACGCTCTGTCACGAGGCCAGTGGGAAAGTTTTTGTTTGTTGGCACCGGAGGCCGACGAACATGGTGTCCAGTTTCCCGGTTATGTTGGGAGGTGATCGGGACGGATTGGAGGGTCTTGCGTTGCGGTCAGTCGCGCCAGCCACGCTTAAGCCGCAAGCTTGGAGCGAGTAGGAGGAGTTTGTTTAAGGACGAATTCAGCAAGGTAAGAGCGGGCATCGGAGGATGCTTTCTTTTATTTGGCAGCTGTATGTTTCGGGTAGGTCCAGAGCGGTGGTATCCCGGTACTTGGCCAGGATTTCGTTTTTCAGCAGAATAAAAGGCGTCCCCGACGTGGCTAAGAGCGGGATTCCGTTGAAGGCGATGAAAGGATGGGCGCGAGTCGCGCCGACGCCGCCTGACAGGAGGAGGCCCATTGATGCGGCCTTGTTGCTGGATGTCATCAGGGCGGTTAGAGGTGTCGCGTCGTCCATGTTTTGAATTGCTGTTGCTCTTCAGTTTGGCATGCTCAATGGCTTACCACGGGGCTTTTAGGGTTTCGGAACTGGTAGCGCCTTCTAAGCGAGCAGATTCGCGCATGCTGGTCGGGGACGTGGTGGTGGGTGAGAAGTCCTTGCTTTGCAGATTGCGGCGCTCTAAGATGGACCAAGTGGGGAGAGGTCAATGGGTCACCTTGGTTCCGGCTCTTGAGGAGAGCATTTGCCCAGTGAGGTTGGCGGTGCAATATGAGGCAGTACGGCCCGACGGTCGGGGTCATGGCCGCTGCACTATGACGGGCTGCCGGTGACGAAGTATCTTTTTCATGGGATGCTGGGTCGCTGTCTTGCGAGCTTGGACCTTCCACCCGCTGCGTTCGGGACGCATTCCTTTCGCATAGGGGCTGCGACGTCGGCTGCGGCGATGGGATTTTACACGTCTGAGATCCAGGCGGTGGGGCGATGGAAGTCGTCAAGTTACAGACGGTATATGTGCCTCGTTGCATGAGTTGTTAGCTCGCGCGTACTTGTGTGTCAATTCCAGTCGTTTAATCATGTTATTACAGTTCAGTACGTTATGGTGTTGTGCCTTTGTTTGTCTTCCCCTTTTTATCCTACTCAGGGATTAGCTACTCGCCGTTGCTGGCATGAGCCGGCAGCGGGGGTCTGGAGTTATTTTGCAATTTTTTGCCTGACTTGACGGACTGAATTCTAATCCACAATTCGGCTAATCTGTTTTAATCAGAGTCCCTCAGCAGGTCTTTATGCTTTCACCTCCAGCTGAGTTATTACATGTTTTACCCCCCCCCCCTTTTTGTTATTTTCGTCTTTCCCATGTGTGTGTTCATTTTAGGCTTCAAATTGGCTGATTGCTCGTGCAGATCGGCCAGGCCGAGACTGCTGCAATATACGACAGCAAAATTTTTCTTTTTGGCAGATCCTTCAGGTTAATGCAGTAATTTAAGCAATGGTATAGATGATTAGTAACCACTTTTACCCCTTTTCCTCCTCTTCAGGTTGGTTGGAAGATGACTTGCCTATTTTGGTGGTTGGCCACTCTTATGTGTATTGGGCCGCCCAGTTTTGGCCTCGCAGGGGGCACAGATGTTTCCTAGGGCTCGAGAAGTTCGTTGGCTTGGTTGGCAGGGGATGATGTAGACGGAGTGGAGAAGCAGTCTAGTGAGTCAGGCCAGCAGGCATGTAGCCCTAGGGTGTTGGCAACGACCTGGGGAAGAGGACTTCTTTGGAGATGCGGTGGGCCATGATACAGGATCTGGCAAGTTTGGCCGCAGCAGTGGACCAATTGTATATTGGTGTTCTCCTTGATGGTGCCAAGGTTGAGTTGGCAAGGTGTGGCGGACGGTCGCGAAATTGAGGAGGCCACACAGAAGGGGAATGGACCACTTGTATATTGGTGCTCTTCTTGATGGTGCCAAGGTTGAGTTGGCAAGGTGTGACGGACGGTCGCAAAATTGAGGAGGCCAGGCAGAAGGTGACTGGGGCAGTGGCGAAGTGGGTTGTCCCACGGAGGCCAAGTGGTTCGCCACCCTAGGATTCATTTCAGAGACAAAGTCACCTTCTTCGGCCTGATGGTGTGCATCTATCCAATGAGGGGATGATGTTTTTTCCTGGAGGATCTGTTCCTAGGGTTGCTGGAGTTAGGGTGAGGTTATGGTGGCGGTGCGAAGACTCTGGGAAGGAGTCTTTCGCTGTTGGCGGAAAAGAACGGCAGTTGGTGGTTGTATGGTAAGCTGTAGTGATTTACAGTTTGATTTGGTTTAGGTGCACTCACCTCCATCGACTTATTGGCCGCTTGACCACCCGTCCGGGAAGGCAGCGGCAGGGCACCCAGGAGCGGTGGGTAGTCACTGTGGGGGTGGAGTTGTTACCTATTACCGGTTTTTGATGGTTGTAGTAAAATTAGGATGGTTTCGAATTGTTAGTATTTTACGGTTAATTTAGGTGAGTAGAGCCGTTCTTTTTGCTGCCACCATATGCCGGCTGTATCGGCATCTTAACAAAGTTTTCATTTACAGGTTTGCTATGGTTAGGGTCAAATAAATAGCTAGCAATTTTTCTGCCAAATTCAAGTCTCCGTGTCTTTATTTATTGGGTTTAGAGGTAACGAATGCTTTACTTGGAATGAACGGGTCCACCAAATGTCACTACGATGTTTATAGTTTTCATGTCAGAATGTACTGGTTCTCTAAAACTATGGTGGTGTTGGTGTGGCATGGCAATGTTCTGTATGGTGTCTACCTAAAGTTTTCACTCCGATTTCCAGCTAGCTTTTACTTAATATCCTAATATGCAAGGGGATTAGGGAACGGGGATGTCCACTGCACTAGAACAATTTCGACTCATTTATGATAAGAGTTTCCCCTAATTTTATGATTACAGGGAATGAATCACCATTCATCATAGGGGGTGCTGCCATAGACAATAAAATACAGAACAACACAAGACAGGGAAAGATTGTCTCTTTGTTGGCGCACTCAAGGGAAGAAGAATAAGTTTATTTGTATTTATGACATTGTTAAAAAATAACTTTTATTAATATCATTTTAAAATAATGCAATTGAGAAAAATAAATGTGGACAAATATGTGCAAAATTCTGTGACTTCCGTGAGACAATTCACAAGTGTAAAGAAAATAAAAAGGAAGAAGAAATTAATATATTAACTGTAATAACTATACACAATACTTGATTTTTGTTTTTGTAATAAAAAACTGTTACACAATGCTTAATTTTTGTTTAATTGGTTGAATATACGTTACTGGATCGTGAGTGAGTAGGTGGTAACTATATGTGGGTTGAGGTTATTTATATCGTTCTCACAAATTGATTATGGATACAAATAATTAATTATGCGTAATTCTTTATATTGTATAATTCCGTAACATCTGAGTTCCCCACTGATTTCATATAATTGATAATAACCACTTTGTAATCCCCTTTATCATATAAAAGAGGTATTTACATTCACTCACGTGTGGATGAAGGAGAGTTGGAGTTATAGGTAGTAAACCTATCTGATCAAATATTGATTGCACGTAAGGTTTATTGGAGAGTATGCATATCTCTATCCATAATTTAGTGCAATCAATAAGCAGCAGTCTGTAATACAGACTCTATATTTGGCAATGTACACCATCTGGGTCTTGACATGTATTCATCAAACTCAGGGTGTGTATTCTGACAGTGAGCTCTGTGGTTGATAATATTCAACAAATCAGAAATTTAGTATCAGGGCTGCAGTAAATATAGAGCTTTCACAAGAGTCCCATCAGGATTATATCTAGGGAACGTTCCAACCCATGCCATATATCTATTGATGAAAGGTCCCTGTGCATGTATCACTGTGAGTCATATCCCACTGTTGTTAATGGGAGTGCATTCTAGATTTATTAGGAGTCATTCATGTCTCTATCTGTGGTTTGATACAATCACAGATAGTAGTCTGTGATGCAGACTTAATGTTTGACAATGTGTACCCTCTGTGTCTGAATTATATTCATTAAACACGGCGTGTGTGTTCAGGCTGCAAGTTCCGTGATTGGCAGTATCAATACAGTCATAGACAGGAGTCTGTAATGCAAAATTTATGTTTAGCAATGTGCGCCCTCTGTATCTGAATTATATTCATTAGACACGGCGTATATATTCAGGCTACAAGCTCCGTGATTCACAGTGTTAATCCTATCGGAGCTACGATGGATATAAAGCTTACACAGGAATCCCATTTAGATTGTATCGAGGAAACATACCATATAATTATTGTTTCCTATAGTAAGCATATGCTTTGTCAGGATACTATTTATCGGCCAATTTGTATAGTATTACTGCCGGTCTACGTGTTCCTGATTGTGCGGGAATCACTATGTCCCGTGTTATGTATCAATTAATGAGTGGTTCCTGTGTTTAATTCACTGTGGGCCGTACCCCATTGTGATCAGTAAGTGAAAAGTTCTGAAAAGGGGCTTGATGTCAGTAGATAAAGTCAACCTTTCTGTCAAACTTGACAGTTGTTAACGCCCCCTTGCCCTAGGACCCGCCCCCTTTTAATATTAAATGATAGTGTTTTATATCGCTTAATATAAAATTAATATAAATTTATAGTGTTCAATATTAAAACGTATTAAAAATTGTCGCGTAACACCAGTCGCAGAGTGTCGCGCAACACCCTGTCGCAGTATGTCACGCAACGCGGCGCGTCAAATCAGGCGGATGAAAGATGCATATTACACAGTGTTAAAACCAGGTAGTTTTAGCGGTATTGATAAATATTATGAGTCGGTTAAAAATAAATTTAAAAGATCCGACGTAAGAAAGTGGTTACAAGAACAAGACGCCTACACGCTGCACAAGCCAGCAAGAAAAAACTATAAAAGGAACATGATTTGTGTATCGGGTATAAACCAACAGTGGCAATGCGATTTGGTCTCGCTGATAGATTTGTCAAAATACAACGATGGCGTTAAATACATATTAACAATCATCGATATATTCAGTAAGAGGGTGTGGGGTGAAAGTCTGACCGCTAAGAATGCAGCAACAGTCGCTAATGCTTTTGAAAAAATATTCCAGCGCGGTGATGTGCCGATGAAGCTACAAACCGATAATGGTAAAGAGTTTCTAAACAGAAGCCTAAAAAAGGTGTTAGAAAAATACGGTATAAAACATTTCACGACCAATAACGATGTGAAAGCGGCTGTTATAGAGCGCTTCAATAGGACTTTAAAAACACGCATGTGGCGCTATTTCACGGCAAAGAATACCTACAGATATATAGACGTTTTACAAGACTTCATACGCAGCTATAATAACACATACCATAGAACGATTAAGTGCGCTCCAAACGATGTGAATGACTCTAACGCGTTGAGTGTCTTCAAAACGACCTACGGTGATTACTTTAGAAGTAAGAAAGCCCCAGTTTGTTTAGGAATCGGTGACCACGTCCGTATTTCTAAATATAAGGACATATTTCAGAAAGGTTACGAACAGAGCTTTTCTGAGGAGATTTTTGTTGTACATAGTGTGAACACTAAAGGGATTAAACCGCTTTATAAGTTGGCAGATCTGTACGGTGAAGTTATAACAGGTAGTTTTTACCCCGAAGAGCTTCAAAGCATACCAAAAAACTATAACAGAGTTTACAAAGTGGAAAAGATTTTAAAAAATAAGACGGTCAGAGGCCGTAAATACGCGTTAGTCAAGTGGCGCGGTTACCCCGCAAAATTTAACAGTTGGGTCGCAGCATCGGTGATAAAAGACATATAAAGATCATCAGTATCTAACAAGACGAGCGATGGATGACAAATCGTTCTACATAACCTTACCCAGCAACGCATCGGCTGTTACCTTCCCGCAAAATAAGATTTCTAACTATACGACAAAGTTGGCTAAACCGATAGACTTAAATGGCGAATGGGAAGTGGCACTTACTGAGATACAATACCCGCATACGTGGAATACATTGGATTTACAAGATTGTAGACTGCAATTATCATGGGATGGAACGGCGGACCAGCCGGTGGCGAGAGTCGCGAGTTTGTGCATTAAACCCGGTTTTTATGAAACAATCGAGGCGTTACTGAACGTAATCAACGCTGAAATTGTACAACTGAAACTGGACGTTGGATTAAGACTAACGTATGATCCATTTGCACGCGTTGTAACATGTGACAGCAAACTGTTGTATCAAATCCACGCCGGTTCTAAGCTGACATGGATACTGGGTTTACAGCCTAAAACTAATATTTCTAAACCATGCGCCGACATCAAAGGCGGCCAATATACGATGTACGTGTACACAGACATTATCGAACACCAACGGGTCGGGGATAGTTATGTACCGCTACTTCGCACTGTTGAAATGAAGGGTTATAACAATGAGGTTGTCACAATACGATACGAGAAACCCGATTACGTACCATTGTGCAAAACACATTTTGACACGATAGCCATAGAGATAAAGAACGACCAAAACGAGAACATGGCATTTAAGTTTGGGAAAGCGATCGTGAAGCTACACTTCAGATGTCGCAAAACTGAATTTTATTAACTAAGCAGAATGGTCGCTGTTAAAAATTATGGCGATCCGGGGCTCTATGCGCAATATTATAAATCTCAAGCCGGTAATGGATTACCAGGTTTTCACGGCAGCGCATACATGTACGGCTGCGGTTTAGGCGGTATTTTTCGAAGTCTTTTCAGAAAAGCTGTTCCTCTTTTCCGGAGAGGTTTAGAGTTGGCTAAACCGCATATGAAGACAGCGGTTCGTAATATAGCGAAAGATGTTATCGGGCAAGCCACAACGGCCGTTGTGAATAAGATACACGAGGCGAACCAAGCAAAGCAAGACGGTTCAGGACTAATATATACAAGAAAAGGCGTGTCTAAAAGAAAACGGAAGCGTATGATAGCGCTTCCGCCTTGGGACATACCCTTTTTAAATAAAAAACAGAGACGACGCAACTCAAAGAAGAAGAGAAAGCCGAAGAGTGCCGTTGGTGATATTTTTTAAACATGTCTTTCATACACCACGAATCCGTTGAATGTGCAAAAACAGAGCTGGATCTTTTTGACGTGCCCCCGACACAAACTAGCATAGAGAAAAGTCTATACGTCGAAGTTCAACCTTTAGCGGCGTTATCCGACACAGCTCCGCTTGAATTTTATATAGCAGCCAGCGGTGAACACTACTACGATCTGAACAATACGCTGTTGTACGTGACATGCAAGATCGTACGAACCGATAACACGCCGATACCGCAAGGTGCGCGGGTCGCGCTTATTAATTACCCAATAGCGACCTTATTCAACCAAGTGGATGTAACTCTGGGCGACAGGCTCATATCACAATCCAACAATCTTTACGCATACCGCGCGTACATTGAGACTATATTAAATTACAGCTCGGACGCATTGTCAACAAAACACACAACAGGACTATTTTACAAAGATGTGGATGGTGAATTTAACAACACGGCGCTGGACGGCCCGAATACGGGATTCAAAAAACGAGCAGGCGCAACAGCGCAGAGTCGCACTGTTGAACTGCTAGGCCCGCTTCACTGCGACCTCTTCCATCAACATAAACTAATTTTAAACGCCGTTGATCTGAAGATTAAACTAACCAGAAACAAAGATGCATTCTGCTTAATGACGTCTGAGGCGGATGCCTTTAAAATACAGATCACAGCTGCATCCCTGTTCGTGAAAAGAGTTCAGGTCTCACCGGCCGTGCGGATTGGGCACGCGCAGGCTCTGTTAAACGGTAACGCGAAATACGCGATTGACCGCGTTGGGATGAAAATCTACAGCGTACCAACAGGCAGTAGAGTATTTAATCTAGAAAATTTATTTTTAGGACAAGTACCGAAAACAGTTATAGCAGGTTTCGTGGATAACGAATCATTTTCAGGAATCCATAACCGGAACCCCCTGTGCTTTGAACATAAAAATGTAAGTTTTGCGTCCCTTTATCTGGATGGAACGCCGCACCCCGCCAAGCCATTTCAACCCGACTTTGAAAGCGGTAATGCTGTAAGAGAGTATATGTCACTCATACAAATCACAAATAAGCAGAAATCTGACAATGGTATACTGATTGACCGCGAAGAGTACCTCAGGGGCTACACGCTATTCGCTTTTGACCTTTCACCAGAACAGGAGTGTGGAGAACACCTTTCCCTGATAAGAACAGGCAATCTACGTGCCGAATTCCGCTTTGCAGAAGCGTTGGACCGGACAGTCAATGTGATAATATACGCACTATTTGATAACATCATCGAGATTAATCAAAGGCGCGATGTGCTGTACGATTATCTATAAATGAAATAAACTAACACTACGCTGCTGAAAAAATGAACACATTACAGATAAACTGTATTCTGTACGCCGTGCAAAGCACAAGGCATGTTTTTAAAGGAACGTATCCGTGCGATATGTTACCGGTCAGTAAACTGTTGCAATATCCCTGCGCGTTTGTAATCAATACGCATAGCAGCGGGCAGCCGGGTGAGCACTGGTTGGCCGCTTATTTTAACGAACAACGTGAATGTTACTTTTTTGATTCTTACGGGTTAGCCCCTGACAGCCCCCTATTCCCAAAGGCAATAATACATTTTTTAAACTTGAATTCAAAAAGTGTTTATCACCAAAATATGCAGTTGCAAAATTTTAACAGTACCGTTTGCGGTCAATATTGCATATACTTTATATTTTACATGTGTAAAAAATACAAATATGTGGATGTACTGGCCCGTTTTAGTGATGACACAAAACGTAATGATTGTTTTGTTTCAAATTTTGTAAGACGACTACCAAGAAGCCATTGTCTGAATCGTTATGCATATAGATATATACAGAATTGCGTAACTTGTAACCAGCGTTGTGCGTGAAACACGCTTCACACACAGCGTTGTGCGTGAAACGTTTTATGTACAACGTGTCAATGACACGTTGTACATAAAACGTTTCACGCACAACGCTGTGTGTGAAGCGTGTTACGCACAACGTTGTATTGTTTGTGTAACTTGTAATCAACATTCTGTTTGATACGTTTTATGTACAACGCATCATACCTATGATGTTTTTCTAATAAACAACGTTGTTTATTAAACTTTATATCGTGTGCTTGAAATTTCTTCCGTTTACAGCAATAGAAACAAAGAACAAAACGTTGTTTTATAAAGCATAAGCATATTTTATTGATATATGTATATATATATATATATATATATAACACGGTAAAGATGAGTTTAAAACATTACATAAAATATTATTGACATAAGTTAAACATTGTGGCGCAAAATACCAACACAAAATACAGTGTATAAAAATAATATAAATTAGTTATATGTTATAGTTTCAGCCACTGTGAATCCTGAAATAGATTTACGGATCTTTTCCTAGGCAGTAAGTAACCATGCGGTGTTGTTAAACCTGGGGGACTTAAAACATTTATTCGCCCTTTGTTAAGGGTTTGTAACGACATGGGCGATGTCACAGCGCCATCAGAGTCATCCTGCATCTCAGCTTTTAATCGTTCTAAACACATTCTATTCCCCGCATTGGCTATGACGGTTGAGGGAATATTCAATTCAGACATAGCCCGCATAAATTCAGGCCAACCATTCGGTATATTACGGATCGACACACCGTTACTTTGCGTGATGCTTCTTATTAAATCTAACATGTTGGAACCAGGCACAGTGACGCCTTTGTACAGAAACTCCCCTTTACTGTTCCAGTCTGTGATGTGTTTAGAGCGTGTCATTTTACTCAATAGTATTTCACAGTTTTTCTTATACCGGTCATTAACACCGCTCAAAAGCTCATGATAAACAGCATCGGGGGCAATAGGCTGTGTCGTATTATTTGATTCATCAACAGATTTTGCAACGGGTGATAAAAGAGCTAAAGTTGACATTTCACTATCAGCCTGCTTACTCAACACCAGGTATCTCTGCAACAACATTGTATATCGCTTTGCTTTTTCATATTCTGATAAATCATTATTCTGTAGTATTTTCACGATCTCTACATCTAGACCGTGCGTTGCTGTTTTACGTATGTCGTCGCTGTTCGTTTTATTATGTAAACGTTCTATCTGATTCTGAGGCACCAGATACATTTTCTCAGCGTACTCCATCAGCGATTAGACAATAGTCCTGTAATTAGCGGTATAGCAAAACCAAGCAGCGAGCCGATAAAACCACCCGACTGTTTAACCAGAATCTTCTTTTTTCCAATGGTACATTTCTTATTACAAAGTGATTTTATAAGCGCACGCTTCTTTTTAAGGTAGTTCAGCTGCCGTTGAGACAGCGGTATTTTGCCTTTAAGCGTGTTGAGCGCTATCTCACAAATGGCCGTGACTAAATCGTTTGAAGCGTTGGATAAAATAGCATTTCTTTGGATTGGTGTGGCTTTAATTAACGTTTTTAAAAGCACCCAATTACGTCTTATCCGCCCCGACATGTTCACCGTTGTTAGAATGGCAACAAATGACTAAAGGTTGTACTGTTATAGCTTTATAGAACCACGCTTCTTAATGACAAAAGCGACAGGCTTGTCTGGTGGGAATAAGCCGCTTCGTAAACGATAATCGTCAAGAGCGTTGTTTCTTAAATCAACCAGCAAATACCCATAAGGGGCAGCCGTCGCGGATTCATAGGATTCGAGAAAAAAACGATGTTTCGATGGGTACATTTGTCTAGCCAGAATGCCCACCTGCATTTTATCCCTGGGGTTTTTGAACAGGACCATATATTTTGTGTTTAAATGTATAGTTCTGCTCTTTTTACCTTGACAAAATATGTTTTGGACAAGGTACAGGATACTGAGATTACGATGATGTACATACTTTGTGAAAGCCTTCTCAACCTCAGAATTATTACTTGCCGCGTCCATCAAATCATCAATCACTGTTAAATTAACCTTATCAGGGGGAAAAAGTTGATCATCGCTAAAAGACTCTGGTAACCCCTCTATAAAGCGCGTACAGGGGTAATCACGCAGAAGTTGGTCGTATATAGGTTGCCAACAGGTGTAAAACCAAACAACATTATCAGGTACATGAGTCATATGTGTTGCAGCGTGTTGCAACAGCGTTTTGACAAAATAACTTTTACCCGAATTGGACGGCCCCGCTAAAATACATGAGAAAGGGTGTTGAAATCTGGTGTCCATCTTAATAGCCGAACGGCAGTGTTGTGAAGTTGTCCGTAAGAGACCGTTTAGTATAAACACACCTTTGCGTCTTCTGCAAAGTACGCGTCTCTATCTGCCAGCACTTTTTCACACGTACTATACCGGGTTGACGGATCACAACCTTTTTCTGGTCATCGCCTTCGGGGTTTAAAGGATAATCTAAGACCAGTTCTTTCAGGCTGTCAAAGTTAACGTGCTGCGCATTATCAACATTGAGCGTTATACCTTTAACTTTTAAACAGGTCTTTCCGTTGTTTAGTCGATAGCCGTATGACTTGGGACCGGCTGAGACAAATTCTGTTATATGGGTGCCTGTGGGCAGTTCGCTGGTCAACTCACCTAAATAATCACCCAATGGCGGGCTCCAGTCACCGGGTCTACTGACAAAAATTACAGAATCGGTGTCGTGATAAAGACATCTATCTTGTAATCTATACAGTAGTTTGTACAGTTCAACACGGGCATAAGTCGTTGTAAAGATGGCTATAGTTACATTTGAAATTGCACCCCTGGTGTAATGGTCTTTGGCATACTTCCAATTTACCATAACTGTATCATCGTCAATAAAATCCAAAGCGGACACGTCATAGTACGGTAAGAACGCGTATTCAAAAAGTTTGTCGGGGTCGGTCACTAGACACGTATTGGGCATGTTGCTACGTTGACCAAATTTACCCCATAAGGAATTTAAAAACAATTTTGAAATTTGTCTTTTAGCGGGGTTGATTTCTATGTGTTCGGGTCGTAAAGACAAGCCTTCATTCTTTTGATAGGCGTCTATATACTCTTGGCGTTTCTCGGCGTCTGTACACCATTCGGGATAACCAGAGGCCTCTTGTTTATCCCTGAGGTGCGTTTTAATGTAGCCTGAAAACAATTTGTCAGATCTCTCATCAAAATGCCACACCTCATAGATTTTACATACCTTGTACCCCATTTCTACAGCCAAGTTTAGTTCCACGGTACACCATGTACCGATGAGCGCACGTTTTTCTGAATCATGAACGCACGGCTCAGTCTGTCCAGACTCAGCGCATGTGCGACATAATGGAAACATTAACTTGCCGCCCATTTTAACTGGCAGAACCGGAAAGAATAGGCCACGAGGTGGATAAACTTTAACCCTGGCAAAACCGAAATACTTTGTGACATCACCAAAGTCCTTATAAATAATGCGTGGGTGCTGTATAGGATACGTTTTGGTTTTATTAACATACGGATAGAGACTGGTGAAATCAAAATAGTGTATTTTTTCATCACAGCCTGTTTTGTGATACAGCTTTATGGCGTTTGTGCGCCCGCCATAAAGAGCATCACGTGGCTCCAAGGGTTCGGGTAAATCTTTACCCTTCAGAAAAGCCTGTAGATCCGCATCAGAATCTAGCATAGACTTCCATTCACAACCCCAGATTTCACGTATCTGAAATCCACAACGTTTAAGGTAGTGCAACTTTACCTGCGTCTTGTGGTGTAATTGACCGTAGGTCGTTTTAGTCAGTTTGTTTTTATCATCGGCGTTGTAACAAGCACCACAGCCGTGGTAAAAACAACCTTGGAATTCAAATGCAGTTGGTGTGCCGTTAATCACGGCATAACCATCCAGGCTGTATTTACCAACTTTCTTCTCACCCCCTTGTAAAGCGTGTCTTATACTCACCCCTTCTTTGTGTTCTATGTACATTAACCACTGTATGGCGGGCGTTGAGTAACGCTTCTGCGTCTTGTGATAGTTATCACCCGGTACAAGCGCCAGTGTCTTTTCCTGTAAAAATTTACACCGGTACATGGCCATGCATACGCTCGCCAACGTGACTAATTGAAAAGCCTCGATGTGACGTTTAACCACAACCTTTTTTTTTTTCTTTGTTATTAGAAACTCCTGTTCTGTCATGGCTATAACAGCAGATCTGAAAGCATCACAAGCTTTTTGTAATATTTTCACATCGTCTTTACAATATCGCACGAGCTCTTTTTGAAAGTTAAACGGTTTGTGTACACACTGTTTATACCAAGCTGTAAACTCAGATAATTCATCAGGCATCATGTATTGTGGACCAAAATACTCTATTGACGGCATAGTTCCTATGTAATTTTGGTTATCAGCTGTGTTAAAAAAATGTGGGAAATAACCTTTGGTACCGTCAAACCCCATCGCCTTTGGTAACTTGCTAAGCCGCATGGGTAAAAAATTTAAAGAGTCGATAAATCTTATCTTCAAATCTTTTACCGTGATGCACATTATGTTGCCGCCTCTAGATAATAATTCAATCTTTAATTTCTCCTTAATCAGCTGGCGCAGCACAAAATATGCATCATAGCGACCTGCATTATGGGCTATGAATGTGTAATGCTCAAATTTTGGTTTCATGAACGTCTTTACAAAGTCTTCGATACACGCAACACCCTTAAACTCCCAGTCTTTCTCACCCGTTAATGTTAAAGCGTAACAGTAGTTTGGTATGTGCACACCCGTCTCCTGCATACACTCAAAATCATAAAAGATGTATTTCTTTGTGGGCTCTTCCGGCTTGATGGTTTGTATATAGCACAAATGGTTCGAAAACCCATCAACGAACACCTTACAAATGGGGCACTTTAGGCCTCTGCAGTTATGATCTGTTCGCCTGTAGAGACAACACTTGTCACAATATACATGTTCAAGACAGGATATTTTGTGATCAAGAGCTAAAGCTTTGTGTAGCTCTAAACACTCGTTTGATCGACAAAATACCCTACACACCGAACACCTTAAAGCCGTCACACCGTCGTCAATACAAGCCGGCCTGTGACAAGCCTTACAAAAGAAAAGACAATCGTGATTATTTCTATGATGGTAAGCGCTATGACAACGGACGCAGTAATATCGGGCACCAAGAAACGCTTTGATATCGAGTATCCCATAAAAGTGACAATCGTGATATAGCACAAAGATCGTGTCTTTGTAACGACTGTCTGCACTGTAGTATTTCCAAGACCCTTGACTGTAATAGAGGAGATTGATGGATACTTTTAAATAATTTTCAAAAATTGCAACATCGCTAAAGCTGACCGCTTTATCAAGCGGCAGATTCAAAGCTTTATGTAGTTGTATCGCTCTCTCCTGTATTACATGATCATTGGCATTGTTACCTTTATCCAGAAGTTTACAGACGCTAGCGGCCAAACACAGGTTATTACCTACGCGTCTGAAGTCATAGAGATATCTCTTTCTTTTATCTATTATTAAACTTTGGGGCAGGCGTTGTAAACTACGCCCAGTCAAACCAGACCCTGATCTGTTCATAAAAATACTGATCACAAATCTTAAGCCTGTGGATAATAAGAATTCAGCGTTACTTTGAAGCGTGTTTGTAATCTGATTCAAAAAACTGGCAGCGTCTAATGTTTCTTGCGGCTTACGATGCGAATAGATGGCATTGTGTAACCCACCCCCCTCCAATCTAAGCTGAACGCGGTCGGCAGGATCCACGCCCGCAAGGACATCATCGAGCATGGCCTGTATAGCCGTATGAATGGCTCGAACTCCCTCTACAAATGATGTAACCCTATCCAAATTAACAAACCGATAGTGATTGTGGTACTCAACGGCTCTGAAATTCGGTCGTTGTCGTTCATAGCGGTTAATTGCTTCTAAGTATACATGTTGCCGACCTTCGTCATTACCGGGTGACTCAACACGGCCTGCATCATCATATATGGGGCTTGCATCGCGCTCAATATTGTCAGCCTGTGATTCGTCATTCGGTAATGCATGGGGTGGAGATTGATCTAAATCTACATGCCTCGCACTGTGCTGACCTCCTACCACATGTACCCTGTGACGCTTGCGTTTTCTCAATTGACCACCTACCGCATGTTCCCTGTGCCGCTTGCGCTTTCTCGATCTGATTAATGTTGTTACAGCCTGTTTCACCTTTGCGCGTCGGAATAACTGTGAGATCTTGTATGTTAAACAAGGTTTAATTCGTGGTTTTTTTTTACAGTCATTTAAATTTAAAACACGTTTCAAACCATTGCCTAGCATGCCTAGTCACGGATCAGTTTCATTTATTTCTGCAAAATGATGTATGTTGGCTTTAATAAATTCAGTTGTCTTAACCGACCGATCTATGTATTTTGACATGACATTCATATACGTCTCAACAACTTCTTTAACAATGTCTTGTTTACATTTACTACCGTGGCACACACCTTTAATGTGTTTTAACAAATATCCGGCTTTTACGCCCATGTTCTCAACATCTTCCCGTATCTTACCCAACAACGCGTAAAATTGTATTTCAGCGTCTTGGCCTAATTGTTCTGAATTTTGACATTCATCAACTATGTCGGGCGCTAGCCCTCGCGCCGGTACACAAGCATCAGCCGATGCGTGTACCAGGGCTGTCGTTGTAAAAATATTGGGCATTGATGTTACACAATCAACCGTTGTAGTATTACCAGGTATTCCTGCAACGGCTGATAATACTTCATCAGAGCTATTCTGCGGATCTTGTGTCGTTGACTCTACACAATTTGTAATAAGCTCTTGCCCATTTATGTCATCAATATCTGATATCACAGGATTACCGGCTATGTGTCTTGTTTCTGTTTCAGAGCAATCCTGTGTATCGGTAATAGTGATGACATCGGATTGCGACAATTGCTTAACATTACTTCTTGAGTCAATATTTGATAACAAACCAATGCCTGCTATGTGCCTTGTTTCTGTTTCAGAACAAACCTGTGTATCTGGAATTGTGATTACAGCGGATTGCGACAATTGCTTAACATTACTTCTTGAGAGACGCGATGCCCTCTTAACCTTTACAGTCTTTGTATTACCAGCGACACCCCGGTCTGCAGTGTTAAACGCTGTGTGTTTTGATGTTACAGCAACATCATTACTTACGCATGATACAGTTTGTAACGCGATCCTTCTCCGTTGTGGCTTATCATTTTCGGAATATGACAATTTTCTTTTCAGATCTGTAAATGTTGAATTATGACTTCTCTCATTCGTTCTTGGTCGAGCCGGCTTTCGTTTGTTCGGTACGATACAGCCGTTATGCACAGCCATAACTGATGACCTAGCAACGTTCTTATGTACAATTGCCGGCGTTACGAATTGATGGTTCTCCGCTTCAGCGGCGGTTGTGCGTTTTGATATTTTCCCGCTTGTACTAGGCCTGTGTATCTGCGAGCATGTATCACTGACTGTTGGTATCAAAGGAGCATAGCGTCTTGCTACAGCGTCATCTGTAATACATATATTATAAAATAAATATAAACGACTCTGCATGTAAATCAGTATTTAAATCACCGCATAACAATATACCATATAACAGCGTTTGATTACACACCTGCTGCTGCGAATTGATGGCTTTCCGTTTCAGCGGCGGTTGTGCGTTTTGATATTTTCCCGCTTGTACTAAGACGGTGTATTTGCGCTACTGAATCACATCCTGATGGTATCGTCGGCGCATAACGCATTGCTACAGCCTCATCTGTAATACCTATATTATAAAATAAATATAAACAAAGCTGCCTGAAAATCAGCATTTAAATCAACGCATAACAATATACCATATAACAGTGCTTGATTACACACCTGCTTTATATTCGAATGTTTTAGCACGACCCCCTGTCGCGTGTGGGAAAAACGGTTGCTCATCAACAACATTGCTGTTCTGTATAGATGTGTTGTGACAATAATCAGGTTTGTTCAATATATCCCGTAGAATAACATCAGCCGTCGCATCATCCATTTTTGTGGCATCTTTAACCGGTGAAAAATGAAAAATAAAAATAAAAAAATAAAAAATATTACATACGGTATAAAATTAGAATAACATGAAAAAGCGATTCATTACTGAGAATATAAAGTGTGTACAGTTGACAACAAATCAGCACAACTGTACAAGGTTTATTTTTAATTCTTTAGCCGTGGAAAAATAAATAAATAAATAAAAAATAAAAATAAAAAATAAAAAATAAAATAAAAAATAAATAAAGATATCATGTTACTCACAATCTGGCGCCAATTCCAAAATATTATTAAAATCCGGTATAGCGCTGAAGTCTAAGCCAAAGGGACTATCAACAGACAAATCGAGATTCTCTGTATTTGTGATTACTGTCAAATCGGGGGAAATAAAAATGAGAAAATAATAATTATTTAATAATTACTATTTAATAATTACTTATCAATGTATCCAGACTGTTGTACGTTCATACTATTTAAACTTTTAAAAATGAACAAATTGTAGACCTTGACTATAATTTCATACTATTTAAACTTGAAATATAAATAAAAACGCGTCAATGTCCTTTATAGACATAGCTTACTTTGAGAGGTTTGATAACTTGGCAAAGCATCATCATCATCAGAAGAAGAAGATCTGTTTCTAACCATGAAAGTGTTTTTGTTGTTGATGTTCTGCATTGTCTGTCTCTGAACCAATAATGAAAATGAGAGACGGTTAATATCTATCAAACGAATTAGTTGAAATATTGTGTTGGCGCATTCCCAAAATGAACCACTAGATGTCGCTATTACCACATATTTAAATAACATTCAGACAGCCACATTATTAAAACTATATGTTCTATGTGTTACAATGCATCGCATTGATGTTGCTGTTTAGCGATGCATTTCACATATGAGTGCATACTGCGATTTGCAACTGTCCAATAGGTTTGAAATATTAACATATTATACATGTATGCCTAAAAACAAAGGATGCAATGGCAGGACAGAATCGTGTAACAGTGTGTATATCGCGGCATAGAAACAACATATTTAAACAGCCTTCAGAGCCATATTTGTAAAATAAAATAAATAAATAAATAAATAAAATAAAAAATGCAATATGTATAAATATAATAATAATAATAATAATAATAATAATTATGATAATAATAATAATAATAATAATAATAACACTTACCATAATGTCTTCACGTGTGTATAGCTGTGCAGCTTCAGTTGAAATTTCTTCTTCTCAGTGCTCTGTCCCACTTCAGTGATGTGGTCTGTTCTTATAACACTGGCTGTGAGCCATATGGCCCCCACCAACCTGTGGTACGCCGTCCCACATTTCCAAGATGCTTGGGGCGGGACTTTTAAACATATAATCTTTGGTTTATACATTAGTAAATGTGATAATTATTTTCAGTTACAATAAAGATATAATCTTTTAGCTGTTTCTTAAATGTCATACACAGCGCATCAAACGCATACCAAATACATTTATATTATATATACAGAAGAAAAAAATAAATAAATAAATAAAAAATAAAAATCCTGAGTGGTCTAAACTACTTGTATAGATTGAATGGAAGTCATTCCAAATGGGTATATCTTATACTGTAGAATATGAGGCTCATAAAAAGCGCATAAATTATTTAATAATAAAATGAATTTATAAAAAGCATTATACAGAAGTTCTTATGAACTAATGTACATGAATACAAAATTATTTTATGATTCCATAAATATACACTGGCTTACTGATTTGTAGCTAAAATTACAAAAAATATTGTCTTTGTACATGAATACAAAATTATTTTATGATTCCATAAATATACACGGGCTTACTGATTTGATTAGGACCCATCACCATGATATCTCATTATGGTATGTAATTAATCCAAAAGATGGAAAAATCCGATTTGAGTCAACACATAAACCTGTAGGTGGTGCTAATGTTCCTCTACAGAGATAACAATCGAAAATGGTTTTGATTAGGAACCATCACCATGATATCTCATTATGGTATGTAATTAATCCAAAAGATGGAAAAATCCGATTTGAGTCAACACATAAACCTGTAGGTGGTGCTAATGTTCCTCTACAGAGATAACAATCGAAAATGGTCATGGTCAAATTATAAGCAATGGTCATGGTCAAATTTGCACATCGTGCTTCTGAGGGGTTTCTGTGACATTTAAAATGACCTTTTAAATTAGTACCATGTGTGATGAACCCTTGCTTCTAAGAATGTTCATGGATAAATTGTACATCGTGGCTTCTGAGGGTTTCTGAGCATTTAAAATGACCTTTGTGACATTTTAAAATGACCTTTTAAATTAGTGCCATGTGTGATGAACCCTTGCTTCTAAGAATGTTCATGGTTAAATTGTACATCGTGGCTTCTGAGGGGTTTCTGAGCATTTAAAATGACCTTTGTGACACGGTCATTAGTGATTATCCTTTTTAAAACTGTAACATGTGTGACTCATGAAGTTTCAGCTGCTGGAATGTAAGAACATTTTGTGTTACAAAAAAAAAAAAAAAAAAAGATGTATTTTAAAGTGTGTGTCATATGTGACATTCTGCGACTGGTGCTGCTTGACACTCTGCGACTGGTGTTACGCGACAATTTTTAATACGTTTTAATATCGAACACTATAAATTTATATTAATTTTATATTAAGCGATATAAAACACTATCATTTAATATTAAAAGGGGGCGGGTCCTAGGGCAAGGGGGCGTTAACAACTGTCAAGTTTGACAGAAAGGTTGACTTTATCTACTGATGTCTGATATGAGGATCATAAATTGTGGTGAAATGATCAGATAAGCATAAAGTTTTAACCCACGCCGGTAAAGGTAGATGGCATAAACCCTGTGATATATTCAGATAGGGTTAATTCATGCCTAGCATATGTATTCAGATAGAGACATCTTTAGTATCAGTTAATATTTCATCCAGGTAAATTTGGATCGGCTGGTCACCGTGTCAGGCACTTATTGCTCCCAAATTACTCCCTGAATTCTGTGGCTCTAACTGCACTGTTCTATTAATGGCATGATTCCTACTTAACATTGCCCTATATTCTCTGACTTGGACTACACCGATAGGTATATTACATTATATCATCCCTACTGTAACAATGCCTATCTAGTATTTCTGTCTCCATCACTCGCCTATCTCCACTATCATATATTGAGATTAAACCTATCGGTGTAGTCCAAGTCAGAGAATATAGGGCAATGTTAAGTAGGAATCATGCCATTAATAGAACAGTGCAGTTAGAGCCACAGAATTCAGGGAGTAATTTGGGAGCAATAAGTGCCTGACACGGTGACCAGCCGATCCAAATTTACCTGGATGAAATATTAACTGATACTAAAGATGTCTCTATCTGAATACATATGCTAGGCATGAATTAACCCTATCTGAATATATCACAGGGTTTATGCCATCTACCTTTACCGGCGTGGGTTAAAACTTTATGCTTATCTGATCATTTCACCACAATTTATGATCCTCATATCAGACATCAAGCCCCTTTTCAGAACTTTTCACTTACTGATCACAATGGGGTACGGCCCACAGTGAATTAAACACAGGAACCACTCATTAATTGATACATAACACGGGACATAGTGATTCCCGCACAATCAGGAACACGTAGACCGGCAGTAATACTATACAAATTGGCCGATAAATAGTATCCTGACAAAGCATATGCTTACTATAGGAAACAATAATTATATGGTATGTTTCCTCGATACAATCTAAATGGGATTCCTGTGTAAGCTTTATATCCATCGTAGCTCCGATAGGATTAACACTGTGAATCACGGAGCTTGTAGCCTGAATATATACGCCGTGTCTAATGAATATAATTCAGACACAGAGGGCGCACATTGCTAAACATAAATTTTGCATTACAGACTCCTGTCTATGACTGTATTGATACTGCCAATCACGGAACTTGCAGCCTGAACACACACGCCGTGTTTAATGAATATAATTCAGACACAGAGGGTACACATTGTCAAACATTAAGTCTGCATCACAGACTACTATCTGTGATTGTATCAAACCACAGATAGAGACATGAATGACTCCTAATAAATCTAGAATGCACTCCCATTAACAACAGTGGGATATGACTCACAGTGATACATGCACAGGGACCTTTCATCAATAGATATATGGCATGGGTTGGAACGTTCCCTAGATATAATCCTGATGGGACTCTTGTGAAAGCTCTATATTTACTGCAGCCCTGATACTAAATTTCTGATTTGTTGAATATTATCAACCACAGAGCTCACTGTCAGAATACACACCCTGAGTTTGATGAATACATGTCAAGACCCAGATGGTGTACATTGCCAAATATAGAGTCTGTATTACAGACTGCTGCTTATTGATTGCACTAAATTATGGATAGAGATATGCATACTCTCCAATAAACCTTACGTGCAATCAATATTTGATCAGATAGGTTTACTACCTATAACTCCAACTCTCCTTCATCCACACGTGAGTGAATGTAAATACCTCTTTTATATGATAAAGGGGATTACAAAGTGGTTATTATCAATTATATGAAATCAGTGGGGAACTCAGATGTTACGGAATTATACAATATAAAGAATTACGCATAATTAATTATTTGTATCCATAATCAATTTGTGAGAACGATATAAATAACCTCAACCCACATATAGTTACCACCTACTCACTCACGATCCAGTAACGTATATTCAACCAATTAAACAAAAATTAAGCATTGTGTAACAGTTTTTTATTACAAAAACAAAAATCAAGTATTGTGTATAGTTATTACAGTTAATATATTAATTTCTTCTTCCTTTTTATTTTCTTTACACTTGTGAATTGTCTCACGGAAGTCACAGAATTTTGCACATATTTGTCCACATTTATTTTTCTCAATTGCATTATTTTAAAATGATATTAATAAAAGTTATTTTTTAACAATGTCATAAATACAAATAAACTTATTCTTCTTCCCTTGAGTGCGCCAACAAAGAGACAATCTTTCCCTGTCTTGTGTTGTACTTAATATCCTAATACAGAGATGCTTAAACTTGCTTTTCAAGGCACCTTCCTGGTGTTTTCAGTCCTATATCAGCCTGCTATTTCTTAATAATTATCCTAAAAGTTTGAATCAATCCATCGTCCCTAAAACCGTAAGTATAGCATTGTGCTCTACATTGCAGCATTGTGCTGGCATTTACAGTCCTATATCCTGCTTGCTCTTCCCTAATATCGTAATAGTTTGTATTTCTTGGTGTAATTTATTATTACCGTCCTTAATACCGTTAGTATGGCATCATGCTGTGTGGTGCATTGCCGTATGGCACTGTGCGGCTTTTGCATTATGCAGTATTGTGCTTTACTGACGTGGTCAGCCCCATATCCAGCTTGCTTTTACTTGAATATCCTAATAGGTTACACCTAGCAGTAGAAACTATTATCATTGTCCCTACATCCATAACATCATGCTGTGCCGTATGGCGCTTCATTGTGCTGTATGGTTCCTTCCTGGTGTTTTCAGTCCTATATTAGCTTGCTTTTTCTTAGTATCCTTAAAGTTTAAATAAATCCATCGTCCCTAAAACCGTAAGTATAGCATTGTGCTGTGTATTGCGGCATTGTGCTGTCTGATGCCTGCCTGGCATTTTCAGTCCTATAACCTGCTTGCTCTTCCTAAATCCTAACAATTTCTGTTTCAGAATGTAATGTGTCTCTAAAACTATGTGCTCTTGTGCTATATGGTGTGACATTGTGCTGTATGGTGCTTTCCTAACATTTTGAGTCCATTATCCAGCTTGCTCTTAATATCCTAATAGTTTTCATGTCAGAATGTACTGGTTCTCTAAAAGTATGTGGTGTTGTGCGGTGCGGCATGGCAATGTTTCTGTATGGTGTCTACCTAAAGATTTCACTCCGATTTCCAGCTGGCTTTTACTTAATATCCTAATACAGAGATTCTCAAACTTGCTTTTCAAGGCACCTTCCTGGTGTTTTCAGTCCTATATCAGCCTGCTATTTCTTAATAATTATCCTAAAAGTTTGAATAAATCCATCGTCCCTAAAACCGTAAGTATATCATTGTGCTGTACATTGCGGCATTGTGCTGTCTTGTGCCTACCTGGCATTTACAGTCCTATATCCTGCTTGCTCTTCCCTAATATCGTAATAGTTTGTATTTCTGGGTGTAATTTATTATTACCGTCCTTAATACCGTTAGTATGGCATCATGCTGTGTGGTGCTTTGCCGTATGGCACTGTGCGGCTTTTGCATTATGCAGTATTGTGCTTTACTGACGTGGTCAGCCCCATATCCAGCTTGCTTTTACTTTAATATCCTAATAGGTTACACCTAGCAGTAGAAACTATTATCATTGTCCCTACATCCATAACATCATGCTGTGCCGTATGGCGCGTCATTGTGCTGTATGGTTCCTTCCTGGTGTTTTCAGTCCTATATTAGCTTGCTTTTTCTTAATATCCTTAAAGTTTAAATAAATCCATCGTCCCTAAAACCGTAAGTATAGCATTGTGCTGTACATCGCGTCATTGTGCTGTCTGATGCCTAACTGGCATTTTCAGTCCTATACCAGCTTCCTTTTACTTATTATCCTACGAGTTTGTCTAAATATTTTCATTGTCCCTAAAACCATAAGTATAGCATTGTGCTGTGTATTGCGGCATTGTGCTGTCTGATGCCTGCCTGGCATTTTCAGTCCTATAACCTGCTTGCTCTTCCTAAATCCTAACAATTTCTGTTTCAGAATGTAATGCGTCTCTAAAACTATGTGCTGTTGTGCCATATGGTGTGACATTGTGCTGTATGGTGCATTCCTAACATTTTGAGTCCATTATCCAGCTTGCTCTTAATATCCTAATAGTTTTTATGTCAGAATGTACTGGTTCTCTAAAAGTATGTGGTGTTGTGCGGTGTGGCATGGCAATGTTCTGTATGGTGTCTACCTAAAGATTTCACTCCGAATTCCAGCTGGCTTTTACTTAATATCCTACTACAGAGATTCTCAAACTTGTTTATCAAGGCACCTTAATGGTCCAAGTTTTAAGTATATCCAGTTCTGTAAGGTGCCTTGCATTATGGCATCATGTGATATGTTGACTTCCTGTATGGAGTTGTGCGTTTCATTTAAAATTGTCTGTTTTATATTGTTTACAGACTTTACTTACTAGTATTGTTTCCACTTCTCACTAGGGCAGATACTCTATTGAATGTTGAGGTTTTTGGGTACCTGAAAGAAAATGGTTTGCTTCATCCATTAGCAAATTTGCAAGAGGAAGCCAATGTCTTGAAACACGGAGGACAGCTGTGTGGGTGACATTAAAAGTGAGCATCAGGATCCAGTGCTGCAGACTATTGTGTCTCCGAAGCTGCCGGACTCAATGTTTATTGACTTCGGTGCACATGTAAATATCTTTTGTATTCGTTTTAGATAACTATATTCCTTTCATATTGTAATGGTTTGTATTGCTGGGTATAACATGTTTTGATGGCTGTATTGTGCCTTGCTGAAGTTGTCAGCCCATATCCATCTTGCTTTTTCTTCATATCCTAATAGTTTGAATATCTGGGTTAAACCAGTATTCAGCATCCCTACAATCTTTAGACTTAATTGCCGCTTGCCTCGGTAAGGTATGCTTGCCGTGCGGCAGAGGATTGTGCTATATGGTGCTTTCCTTACGTCTGTCCCATCTCCAGCATGCTTTCATTTAAAATCCTTATAGTTTGCCTTTCTAAAACTATGCGGTGCTGTACCATATGGCATGGTACTGTGCTGTTATGGTGCTTTTGTACCATTTTAAGTCCCTATCCAGCTTGCTGCTTCTTAATATCCTAATAGTTTGAATATCTGGGTTAAACCCAGTATTCAGCATCCCTACAACCGGTAGACTTAATTGCCACTTGTGCCGGTAGGGTAAGCCATACTTGCCTACTTAACCCTCTCCATGAGGGAGAAAATGCTCTGTTCCTGGACTTTCCTGGTAATGTATGATCACCATCACCTGTGGTGAAACACCTTTCTTATCAATTAACTAGCTCACCACAGGTGATGACAATTATACATTACCAGGAAAGTCCAGGAACAGAGCATTTTCTCCCTCTTGGAGAGGGTCAGGTAGGCAAGTTTGGGGTAAGCTTGCTATCGCCGTTAGTATAGGATCATGCTGTGCCGTATAGTGCCGCTTGGCATTGTGCTGTATGGTGCCTTGCAGTATGTCTTCATATGGTATGTTGACTATCTGTAGGGTGTTGTGCATTTAAAATTTGCAGTTTTATATTGTTTAGAGGCTTTATTTACTACTGCTGTTTCCACTTCTCACTAGGGAGCTACTCTATTGAATATTGAGGTAATTAATATCCTAACACAAAGGTTCCCAAACTGTCTCTATCGTTCCATGTTTTAAGTATATTCAGTTCTGTAACGAGCCTTGCTGTATGGCGTCGTGTAGACGTGTTGTGCCAGTTATTTAAAGTTGGTAGTTTTATATTATTTACAGACTGACTTGTATTGTTTCCACTTCTCACTAGGGCAGCTACTCTATTGAATATTGAGGTTTTTGGGTACCTGAAAGAAAATGGTTTGCTTCTTCCATTGGCAAAGTTGCAAGAGGATGGCAATGTCTTCAAACAATCTTGGATGTTCTAGATGGCTCTGTGGTGGGCAATAAAAGCAAGCATCAGGATCCAGTGCTGCAGACTACAGAGTTTCGGATGCTGCTGGACAAGATGAGTATTGAGTTCAGTGCACAGGTAAATATATCCTGTATATATTTTGTACAACTAGATTCCTTTCATATCAGAACAGTTTGTATTTCTGGGAGAACCCTGTTTAATGCTCCCTAAAACAGTTAGTTGGCATCATGCTCTTTGGTGTTTTGCCGTATAGAAATACAAGGTATGGCATTGTGCAGTATAGTGCCTTCCTTGTGTTTTCAGTCCTATATCCTGCTTGCTCTTCCCTAATATCGTAATAGTTTGTATTTCTGGGTGTAATTTATTATCACCGTCCTTAATACCGTTAGTATGGCATCATGCTGTGTGGTGCTTTGCCGTATGGCACTGTGCGACTTTTGCATTATGCAGTATTGTGCTTTACTGACGTGGTTAGCCCCATATCCAGCTTGCTTTTACTTTAATATCCTAATAGGTTACACCTAGCAGTAGAAACTATTAACATTGTTCCTACATCCATAACATCATGCTGTGCCGTATGGCGCGTCATTGTGCTGTATGGTTCCTTCCTGGTGTTTTCAGTCCTATATTAGTTTGCTTTTTCTTAATATCCTTAAAGTTTGAATAAATCATTCGTCCCTAAACCCGTAAATATAGCATTGTGCTGTCTTGTGCCTACCTGGCATTTTCAGTCCTATACCAGCTTCCTTTTACTTATTATCCTACGAGTTTGTCTAAATATTTTCATTGTCCCTAAAACCGTAAGTATAGCATTGTGCTGTGTATTGTGGCATTGTGCTGTCTGATGCCTGCCTGGCATTTTCAGTCCTATAACCTGCTTGCTCTTCCTAAATCCTAACAATTTCTGTTTCAGAATGTAATGCGTCTCTAAAACTATGTGCTCTTGTACAATATGGTGTGACATTGTGCTGTATGGTGCTTTCCTTACATTTGGAGTCCAATAATCCAGCTTGCTCTTAATAGCCTAATAGTTTTCATGTCAGAATGTACTGGTTCTCTAAAACTATGGTGGTGTTGGTGTGGCATGGCAATGTTCTGTATGGTGTCTACCTAAAGTTTTCACTCCGATTTCCAGCTAGCTTTTACTTAATATCCTAATACAGAGATGCTTAAACTTGCTTTTCAAGGCACCTTCCTGGTGTTTTCAGTCCTATATCAGCCTGCTATTTCTTAATAATTATCCTAAAAGTTTGAATAAATCCATCGTCCCTAAAACCGTAAGTATAGCATTGTGCTGCACATTGCGGCATTGTGCTGGCATTTACAGTCCTATATCCTGCTTGCTCTTCCCTAATATCGTAATAGTTTGTATTTCTGGGTGTAATTTATTATTACCGTCCTTAATACCGTTAGTATGGCATCATGCTGTGTGGTGCTTTGCGTATGGCACTGTGCGGCTTTTGCATTATGCAGTATTGTGCTTTACTGACGTGGTCAGCCCCATATCCAGCTTGCTTTTACTTTAATATCCTAATAGGTTACACCTAGCAGTAGAAACTATTATCATTGTCCCTACATCCATAACATCATGCTGGGCCGTATGGCGCGTCATTGTGCTGTATGGTTCCTTCCTGGTGTTTTCAGTCCTATATTAGTTTGCTTTTTCTTAATAACCTTAAAGTTTGAATAAATCCATCGTCCCTAAAACCGTAAGTATAGCATTGTGCTGTCTTGTGCCTACCTGGCATTTTCAGTCGTATACCAGCTTCCTTATTATCCTACGAGTTTGTCTAAATATTTTCATTGTCCCTAAAACCGTAAGTATAGCATTGTGCTGTGTATTGCGGCATTGTGCTGTCTGATGCCTGCCTGGCATTTTCAGTCCTATAACCTGCTTGATCTTCCTAAATCCTAACAATTTCTGTTTCAGAATGTAATGCGTCTCTAAAACTATGTGCTGTTGTGCCATATGGTGTGACATTGTGCTGTATGGTGCTTTCCTAACATTTTGAGTCCATTATCCAGCTTGCTCTTAATATCCTAATAGTTTTCATGTCAGAATGTACTGGTTCTCTAAAAGTATGTGGTGTTGTGCGGTGTGGCATGGCAATGTTCTGTATGGTGTCTACCTAAAGATTTCACTCCGAATTCCAGCTGGCTTTTACTTAATATCCGAATACAGAGATTCTCAAACTTGTTTTTCAAGGCACCTTAATGGTCCAAGTTTTAAGTATATCCAGTTCTGTAAGGTGCCTTGCATTATGGCATCATGTGATATGTTGACTTCCTGTAGGGAGTTGTGCGTTTCATTTAAAATTGTCTGTTTTATATTGTTTACAGACTTTACTTACTAGTATTGTTTCCACTTCTCACTAGGGCAGATACTCTATTGAATGTTGAGGTTTTTGGGTACCTGAAAGTAAATGGTTTGCTTCATCCATTAGCAAATTTGCAAGAGGAAGCCAATGTCTTGAAACACGGAGGACAGCTGTGTGGGTGACATTAAAAGCGAGCATCAGGATCCAGTGCTGCAGACTATTGTGTCTCCGAAGCTGCCAGACTCAATGTTTATTGACTTCGGTGCACAGGTAAATATCTTTTGTATTCGTTTTAGATAACTATATTCCTTTCATATTGTAATAGTTTGTATTGCTGGGTAAAACATGTTTTGATGGCTGTATTGTGCCTTGCTGAAGTTGTCAGCCCATACCCATCTTGCTTTTTCTTCATATCCTAATAGTTTGAATATCTGGGTTAAACCAGTATTCAGCATCCCTACAATCTTTAGACTTAATTGCCGCTTGCCTCGGTAAGGTATGCTTGCCGTGCGGCAGAGGATTGTGCTATATGGTGCTTTCCTTACGTCTGTCCCATCTCCAGCATGCTTTCATTTAAAATCCTTATAGTTTGCCTTTCTAAAACTATGCGGTGCTGTACCATATGGCATGGTACTGTGCTGTTATGGTGCTTTCGTACCATTTTAAGTCCCTATCCAGCTTGCTGCTTCTTAATATCCTAATAGTTTGAATATCTGGGTTAAACCCAGTATTCAGCATCCCTACAACCGTTAGACTTAATTGCCACTTGTGCCGGTAGGGTAAGCCATACTTGCCTACCTGACCCTCTCCATGAGGGAGAAAATGCTCTGTTCCTGGATTTTCCTGGTAAAGTATGATCACCATCACCTGTGGTGAAACACCTTTCTTATCAATTTAACTAGCTCACCACAGGTGATGACAATTATACATTACCAGGAAAGTCCAGGAACAGAGCATTTTCTCCCTCTTGGAGAGGGTCAGGTAGGCAAGTTTGGGGTAAGCTTGCTATCGCCGTTAGTATAGGATCATGCTGTGCCGTATAGTGCCGCTTGGCATTGTGCTGTATGGTGCCTTGCAGTATGTCTTCATGTGGTATGTTGACTATCTGTAGGGTGTTGTGCATTTAAAATTTGCAGTTTTATATTGTTTAGAGGCTTTATTTACTACTGTTGTTTCCACTTCTCACTAGGGAGCTACTCTATTGAATATTGAGGTAATTAATATCCTAACACAAAGGTTCCCAAACTGTCTCTATCGTTCCATGTTTTAAGTATATTCAGTTCTGTAACGAGCCTTGCTGTATGGCGTCGTGTAGACGTGTTGTGCCAGTTATTTAAAGTTGGTAGTTTTATATTGTTTACAGACTGACTTGTATTGTTTCCACTTCTCACTAGGGCAGCTACTCTATTGAATATTGAGGTTTTTGGGTACCTGAAAGAAAATGGTTTGCTTCTTCCATTGGCAAAGTTGCAAGAGGATGGCAATGTCTTCAAACAATCTTGGATGTTCTAGATGGCTCTGTGGTGGGCAATAAAAGCAAGCATCAGGATCCAGTGCTGCAGACTACAGAGTTTCGGATGCTGCTGGACAAGATGAGTATTGAGTTCAGTGCACAGGTAAATATATCCTGTATATATTTTGTACAACTAGATTCCTTTCATATCGGAACAGTTTGTATTTCTGGGAGAACCCTGTTTAATGCTCCCTAAAACAGTTAGTTGGCATCATGCTCTTTGGTGTTTTGCCGTATAGAAATACAAGGTATGGCATTGTGCAGTATAGTGCCTTCCTTGTGTTTTCAGTCCTATATCCTGCTTGCTCTTCCCTAATATCGTAATAGTTTGTATTTCTGGGTGTAATTTATTATCACCGTCCTTAATACCGTTAGTATGGCATCATGCTGTGTGGTGCTTTGCCGTATGGCACTGTGCGGCTTTTGCATTATGCAGTATTGTGCTTTACTGACGTGGTCAGCCCCATATCCAGCTTGCTTTTACTTTAATATCCTAATAGGTTACACCTAGCAGTAGAAACTATTATCATTGTCCCTACATCCATAACATCATGCTGTGCCGTTTGGCGCGTCATTGTGCTGTATGGTTCCTTCCTGGTGTTTTCAGTCCTATATTAGTTTGCTTTTTCTTAATATCCTTAAAGTTTGAATAAATCCATCGTCCCTAAAACCGTAAGTATAGCATTGTGCTGTCTTGTGCCTACCTGGCATTTTCAGTCGTATACCAGCTTCCTTATTATCCTACGAGTTTGTCTAAATATTTTCATTGTCCCTAAAACCGTAAGTATAGCATTGTGCTGTGTATTGCGGCATTGTGCTGTCTGATGCCTGCCTGGCATTTTCAGTCCTATAACCTGCTTGCTCTTCCTAAATCCTAACAATTTCTGTTTCAGAATGTAATGCGTCTCTAAAACTATGTGCTCTTGTACAATATGGTGTGACATTGTGCTGTATGGTGCTTTCCTAACATTTGGAGTCCAATAATCCAGCTTGCTCTTAATAGCCTAATAGTTTTCATGTCAGAATGTACTGGTTCTCTAAAACTATGTGGTGTTGTGCGGTGTGGCATGGCAATGTTCTGTATGGTGTCTACCTAAAGTTTTCACTCCGATTTCCAGCTAGCTTTTACTTAATATCCTAATACAGAGATTCTTAAACTTGCTTTTCAAGGCACCTTCCTGGTGTTTTCAGTCCTATATTAGCCTGCTATTTCTTAATAATTATCCTAAAAGTTTGAATAAATCCATTGTCCCTAAAACCGTAAGTATAGCATTGTGCTGTACATTGCAGCATTGTGCTGGCATTTACAGTCCTATATCCTGCTTGCTCTTCCCTAATATCGTAATAGTTTGTATTTCTGGGTGTAATTTATTATTACCGTCCTTAATACCGTTAGTATGGCATCATGCTGTGTGGTGCTTTGCCGTATGGCACTGTGCGGCTTTTGCATTATGCAGTATTGTGCTTTACTGACGTGGTCAGCCCCATATCCAGCTTGCTTTTACTTTAATATCCTAATAGGTTACACTTAGCAGTAGAAACTATTATCATTGTCCCTACATCCATAACATCATGCTGTGCCGTATGGCGCGTCATTGTGCTGTATGGTTCCTTCCTGGTGTTTTCAGTCCTATATTAGTTTGCTTTTTCTTAATATCCTTAAAGTTTGAATAAATCCATCGTCCCTAAAACCGTAAATATAGCATTGTGCTGTCTTGTGCCTACCTGGCATTTTCAGTCGTATACCAGCTTCCTTATTATCCTACGAGTTTGTCTAAATATTTTCATTGTCCCTAAAACCGTAAGTATAGCATTGTGCTGTACATTGCGTCATTGTGCTGTCTGATGACTACCAGCTTCCTTTTACTTATTATCCTACGAGTTTGTCTAAATATTTTCATTGTCCCTAAAACCATAAGTATAGCATTGTGCTGTATATTGCGGCATTGTGCTGTCTGATGCCTGCCTGGCATTTTCAGTCCTATAACCTGCTTGCTCTTCCTAAATCCTAACAATTTCTGTTTCAGAATGTAATGCGTCTCTAAAACTATGTGCTGTTGTGCCATATGGTGTGACATTGTGCTGTATGGTGCTTTCCTAACATTTTGAGTCCATTATCCAGCTTGCTCTTAATATCCTAATAGTTTTCATGTCAGAATGTACTGGTTCTCTAAAAGTATGTGGTGTTGTGCGGTGTGGCATGGCAATGTTCTGTATGGTGTCTACCTAAAGATTTCACTCCGAATTCCAGCTGGCTTTTACTTAATATCCTAATACAGAGATTCTCAAACTTGTTTTTCAAGGCACCTTAATGGTCCAAGTTTTAAGTATATCCAGTTCTGTAAGGTGCCTTGCATTATGGCATCATGTGATATGTTGACTTCCTGTAGGGAGTTGTGCGTTTCATTTAAAATTGTCTGTTTTATATTGTTTACAGACTTTACTTACTAGTATTGTTTCCACTTCTCACTAGGGCAGATACGCTATTGAATGTTGAGGTTTTTGGGTACCTGAAAGAAAATGGTTTGCTTCATCCATTAGCAAATTTGCAAGAGGAAGCCAATGTCTTGAAACACGGAGGACAGCTGTGTGGGTGACATTAAAAGCGAGCATCAGGATCCAGTGCTGCAGACTATTGTGTCTCCGAAGCTGCAGGACTCGATGTTTATTGACTTCGGTGCACAGGTAAATATCTTTTGTATTCGTGTTAGATAACTATATTCCTTTCATATTGTAATAGTTTGTATTGCTGGGTATAACATGTTTTGATGGCTGTATTGTGCCTTGCTGAAGTTGTCAGCCCATATCCATCTTGCTTTTTCTTCATATCCTAATAGTTTGAATATCTGGGTTAAACCAGTATTCAGCATCCCTACAATCTTTAGACTTAATTGCCGCTTGCCTCGGTAAGGTATGCTTGCCGTGCGGCAGAGGATTGTGCTATATGGTGCTTTCCTTACGTCTGTCCCATCTCCAGTATGCTTTCATTTAAAATCCTTATAGTTTGCCTTTCTAAAACTATGCGGTGCTGTACCATATGGCATGGTACTGTGCTGTTATGGTGCTTTCGTACCATTTTAAGTCCCTATCCAGCTTGCTGCTTCTTAATATCCTAATAGTTTGAATATCTGGGTTAAACCCAGTATTCAGCATCCCTACAACCATTAGACTTAATTGCCACTTGTGCCGGTAGGGTAAGCCATACTTGCCTACCTGACCCTCTCCATGAGGGAGAAAATGCTCTGTTCCTGGACTTTCCTGGTAATGTATGATCACCATCACCTGTGGTGAAACACCTTTCTTATCAATTAACTAGCTCACCACAGGTGATGACAATTATACATTACCAGGAAAGTCCAGGAACAGAGCATTTTCTCCCTCTTGGAGAGGGTCAGGTAGGCAAGTTTGGGGTAAGCTTGCTATCGCCGTTAGTATAGGATCATGCTGTGCCGTATAGTGCCGCTTGGCATTGTGCTGTATGGTGCCTTGCAGTATGTCTTCATGTGGTATGTTGACTATCTGTAGGGTGTTGTGCATTTAAAATTTGCAGTTTTATATTGTTTAGAGGCTTTATTTACTACTGCTGTTTCCACTTCTCACTAGGGAGCTACTCTATTGAATATTGAGGTAATTAATATCCTAACACAAAGGTTCCCAAACTGTCTCTATCGTTCCATGTTTTAAGTATATTCAGTTCTGTAACGAGCCTTGCTGTATGGCGTCGTGTAGACGTGTTGTGCCAGTTATTTAAAGTTGGTAGTTTTATATTGTTTACAGACTGACTTGTATTGTTTCCACTTCTCACTAGGGCAGCTACTCTATTGAATATTGAGGTTTTTGGGTACCTGAAAGAAAATGGTTTGCTTTTTCCATTGGCAAAGTTGCAAGAGGATGGCAATGTCTTCAAACAATCTTGGATGTTCTAGATGGCTCTGTGGTGGGCAATAAAAGCAAGCATCAGGATCCAGTGCTGCAGACTACAGAGTTTCGGATGCTGCTGGACAAGATGAGTATTGAGTTCAGTGCACAGGTAAATATATCCTGTATATATTTTGTACAACTAGATTCCTTTCATATCGGAACAGTTTGCATTTCTGGGAGAACCCTGTTTAATGCTCCCTAAAACAGTTAGTTGGCATCATGCTCTTTGGTGTTTTGCTGTGTGGTGCTTTGCCGTATGGCACTGTGCGGCTTTTGCATTATGCAGTATTGTGCTTTACTGACGTGGTCAGCCCCATATCCAGCTTGCTTTTACTTTAATATCCTAATAGGTTACACCTAGCAGTAGAAACTATTATCATTGTCCCTACATCCATAACATCATGCTGTGCCGTATGGCGCGTCATTGTGCTGTATGGTTCCTTCCTGGTGTTTTCAGTCCTATATTAGTTTGCTTTTACTTAATATCCTTAAAGTTTAAATAAATCCATCGTCCCTAAAACCGTAAGTATAGCATTGTGCTGTACATCGCGTCATTGTGCTGTCTGATGCCTACCTGGCATTTTCAGTCCTATACCAGCTTCCTTTTACTTATTATCCTACGAGTTTGTCTAAATATTTTCATTGTCCCTAAAACCATAAGTATAGCATTGTGCTGTGTATTGCGGCATTGTGCTGTCTGATGCCTGCCTGGCATTTTCAGTCTTATAACCTGCTTGCTCTTCCTAAATCCTAACAATTTCTGTTTCAGAATGTAATGCGTGGACAGAGCACCCCTAGCACCTTGATGGACAACAGTGCAGCACCTTGATGGACAACAGTGCAGTACCCTGGATAGACAACACAGCACGGACACATCCGCTCACTACAAGCTTCACAGCCGGATTGAAATGGCGCCGATCACCGGGGGCCTTATATAGATTCCATAACCCGCGAGAATACAACAGCAGGAGGATGACGTTTGTCCTTGTTTTGAGACCTGGAGGGAAAACCGAAGCTGGACGCGGATCCTGGCCTGGATCAGGAAGTTTGGGTGGGTCCGGTTCTCAGGGAACCGGACCCACTAATCTCTAAATATTATCTGCAATTTATTTTCTTAACATGTGAAAAGTGGGGTGGTTGTTATTATCATCCTTTTTCTCCGGCAGGGTACACAGGTTATCAACAGGATAACAATGGGATATGATGGAGCGACAGCGGATTTGCACAAATCAGTCAAAGCTTTCTGGCCTCACAGCATGCAACGGGCCCGTCCATATATCCCCACCCCTTGGCTCAGGCAAATCAGTTTTTTGTTTGGTGCAGCAAGAGCCGGTCCATGGTCAGAGGGCTGCTGTTTCTTTAGCAGCCCCAAGCTTTCTTATTTTATTGTTAGTCTTACTATTTTTTGAGTGATTTTTCTAAACAGCGTTTTATACGCATATTGGAAAGTCGCTCCAACAACTCTCCTTCGGGTTGCGACAATGCTTACCCAAGAGTACAGTGCTGTTGGGCGTCTGTGTCGGATATACTAGCAGGTCCATCAGACTTTACCAGGCTGTGGCCGGAGCACGGAGAGAAGGTAAGGCATCGGTTCTGCGTAGCAGAGTCAGATCAGCTGACAGAAATCAGGGAAATGATTGGGGCTATGCCCAAATAAAAGTTAGGATCCTAAGAAATTGATTATCTTCTTCCAGTTAAGGATGTTAAAAAAAGTGGCTCCTAAAGTAGTTATGCAAGTGATCTACTTTTATATTTGCTTTCCCTGTCTAGGGCAGTCATAGGGCCAAGCCTTGGTTTTGGCTTAAATGGCAAAGACAGTGGTTGTCTGGGCTAATGCAATTGAAGGAGTATCTTTTCAATAACGACAAAGTTCTCATATAGTGCAATGATCCTGGAGAAGCACCAATAGATTTGGCCATTATTTCCTCCAGAGCATTAGCCCCAATCATATCTGCATGCAGAATAGTTTTGGCTGGAAGGTGGAAGCCGATTCAGAATTTAGGAAAGGTTCGGAATCATTGTCCTTTCTGGAAAGTTTTTCTTTGGTAAAGAATTAACAGATATTCTGAAATCAGGAGCAGACTCCAAAAAGTCAACTTTCTTCCACATTCAGTTTTAAACTTAAAGTTCTGCTTTTCGGACCATGGGTTTGATTCCTAGGAGGACTAATAAGGCATGGGGCTGCCAAAAGTCTGGTTGGATCTACAGCTATACCACACTGGATAGGCCCAATGTTATCTGAGTTTGGAAGATAAGCAGTGTTGAGTCTGGTTGATACTCGGATGCGAGACCATCTGGACAGGTGCTGTAGAAAGATAAACCATCAGTAGCATGGTATGGGCCTCTGCATGGGGACCCCAGGCTTGGGGGGAGTGGGGCGATTTCTTCAGTTCTGACACAGTACTAGGTATGTTTTTGCCTTCACAGCCATCTCGGGTAGAGATGAAGGACGAGGCTTGCAAGAAGCAGTCTGTATGCAGAGGCACAACTGAATCAATAATGAACCAATTAGTATCTCCAGTTCCGTCACATCGGATGATTCACTTGCAGGGGCTGTACTGGATCCGGTCTGCAATAAGTAATTTTTACCTTGCAATAAAATATCCAGGGTGTAGTCTAGGATTCAAGTTTTTGTTAGTCAAACTGATCCATTCATGCAACAAAGCGGGTGATGGGTCTGATGGTGTCTACATCAACAGAGTGAAGTATGCACAATTCCACTTGACATCTCTGCAGCGTCTGAATTTTACCAAATAGAATCTACAGTCACACCACACTAAATGTGCCCAATCTCATTGGATTGTGGAAGATGGGCAGTGTTTTCCGGGTTATTACTTGGAGGAACCACCTGGGAATACAAGGTGCTGTAGGTAATTATGGAAGGCTTCACATAATGAAAACGGAATGGTACTTACGATAAAAGTAAGGTCGTCAGCCTGGTGGAAACGGGCATCCCAGCTGTACAAAGGGAAATCCTTTTGGATATCCGATTTGAAAAATTCTGACACTGAGGAACAGTGTCAGGAAGGTTGTGTTCACAAAGAAGTAGATTGTATGCCAATTAAAGGTGAAACCTTGGGCCACATATAGGACACCGGTGTAGGCACAGGAGAGTCTTCAAGGAAAACCAGTCCAGTGCCGTGCGGACTATGCGCGTACCTCAACATCAGGAAAGAACTCGTAGCCGAAAAGCGATGAAAAAGGTAAAACACATACTAAGATGGGCAGAACGTCATTGTTAAACCGGGTCCACTATTTTCATTCCGGGAATCCTAAAGGGGGAAGCAGACTTTCTCAAGTTGACACACCATTCAGGAAAATGAATGGGCTCTACACCCGGAGGGTTCCTGATTTCGGTGAACTATAGGTGTTTGCCGGAGATATAGCTTATGGAGTTTTTGTCGGAACAACAAAGTGCTCACATTGAGGTCAAAAACAATGTATCCCAGAGTGATCTTTGTGGATGTCTTATCGGTGAGATGACTTTCTTCTGGTTTTTGTTTTCTCCAGTCACCCTATTACCCAGGGTGGTGAGAAAGCTAAACAGGAAAACCAGCAGAGAATGGCAATGAATACTTCATTTCTGCTCTCCCAAGGTCCAGAACTACTGACACAGGGTCCTGGTTATCACAGACATCTGGATCTACGGTACTTGATGGCATAGCCTTGATACATTTATCCTGAAGGTAACAGGATATTTGCAGCAGGTGATTTAAACAAGAGGTTAGAACAAGGAACCCTTCCTTAGCTTGCCTTTATCACTAAATATGGCAATCCTAGGTTCAGGCTTGCAGTGAGGTTGGATCTTAGATCTTTCAGAGTTCTAGGGTCTTAGCATACTTTCGGGCACGAATGGATAAAGCTTTGAAGGTCGGCATTGACATTAGGATTCCAAAACGAAATAACCAACTTACAGGATGTGCGTACTTTTTTCCAGGTTATGCGGCACATTCAGCCTCTGGTTGTTCCTCCTACAGTGCCGTGGGACTGGTGTTAGTCCTTAAAGCCCTTCAAATTGCCCAATTTAAACCATTGGTTAAAATGGGTCATAAATGTGTTTTCTACTGACTAAGGTGTCAGCTAGAGGAATATCAGACTTGGGTCATGGTCTTGTTCCCCATTCCTGATCTTTTAGCCACATAAACCAGTTCTCAGAACTAGGTTTGGGTATATTTCCAAGGTGATGACTAAGTTCCACCTTAACGAGGAAAATGTCCCGGTTTTTCAGGTTCTGGGCTTTGCTGCGGAAGATGCATCACTAGACGCGATCCGTGCATGAGGGATCTACGTGTAATATACCAGTGCCATCAGGAAAGATTCCCTCTTCATTCGCTATCGATTTCATAAGACAGGATGGCAGGCTGATAAGCAGATGCTGGCAACATAGCTTCAGAGGACAATTTCAGAAGCATATTCTCTAAGCTGATCTCCCTATTCTTGCTAATGTCTCTGTTCATTCTATCCGTAAGGTAGGTCCTTTTTGGGCAGCACAATGTGGTGCCTAAACAGAACAGGGTTGTTTACACATGCAATAGACATTGTCTTGGATACCTTTGCCTCTCATGACCCTGACTTTGGGCGAAGGCTTCTCCTATGCATTAGGAGCGTCCCCACCACTAAATTGCTTCGGGAAATCCCAATGTTATCCTGTGGATAACCTGTGGACCCTGTTGGAGAAATATACGTTATGGTAAGAACTTACCTTTGATAACGATATTTCTCCTAAGTCCACAGGGATCCCACCCTGACGCATCTGATTTGAGGATCCTTTTACTCACTAACCTCTTCCTCCTTGTACGGAAGGGTGTGTATGTGTGGTGTTCTCGCCTGATTAGGGCTATCTGTGAGGCTCCTGCCTTGAGCTTTGGGAATACAACTGATTTGCCTGAGCCAGGGATTGTAGCATCATTTTAGGAACCTCTGATCCCTAAGACCGAAGTGGCAGCCGCGTCGGCGACTGGTTGTCTCCTCCCAAGAGAGTGCGGCTGTGTCCGTATACCCCTTCTAAGCGAAATCGATGCCTTACCTTCTCCCCGTGTTCCGGCCACAGCCTGGTGACGTCTGCTGGACCTGCTAGTATATCCGACACAGACGCCTACCGAAACAGCACTGTACTCGTTGGTAAGCGTTGTCGCGACCTAGCGGAGAGTTGCTGGCGCGACTCTTTCCAAGGTACTTATAAGACTCTTTTTAGAAAGATCACTCATGAAAAAATAGTAAGACTATAAAAAATAAAATAGGAAAGCTTAGGGCTGCTAAAAACCAGCAGCCCTCTGACTGGTCCGGCTCCTGCCGCACCAAACAAAAAAACGATTTGCCTGAACCAGAAGGCAGGGATATATGGACGGGCCTGTTGCATGCTGGGAGGCCGAAAAGCTTTGACTGACTGGTGCAAATCCGCTGTCGCTTCTTCATATCCCAATGTTATCCTGCGGAACCTGTGGACTGAGGAGAAATACCGTTATCAATGGTATGTTCTTACATACACATATATATAGGCCTCTCCAGAACCTTGAAATGCTTCTTACGGAGCACTACTTAGTTGCCCGGGCGGTGTGTTTGGGGTCATTGTCATGCTGGAAGACCCAGCCATCTTCGATCTTCAATGCTCTTACTGAGGAAAGGAGGTTTTTGTCCAAAATCTCCCGATACATGGCCCCATTCATCCTCTCCTTAATACGGATCAGTCGTCCTGTCGCCTTTGCAGAAAAGCAGCCCCAAAACAAGATGTTTCCACCCCCATGCTTCACAGTGGTTATGGTGTTCTTGGGATGCCTTTCGTCATTCTTTTCCCTCCAAACACGGTGAGTGGCGTTTATACCAAAAAGTTTGATTTTGCTCTCATCTGACCACAATACATTCTCCCAATCCTCCTCTGGATCATCCAGATGGTCACTGGCAAACTTTACACGGGCCTGGACATGTGCTGGCTTTAAGCAGGGGACCATTCGGGTGCTGCAGGATTTCAATCCATGACGACGTAGTGTGTTACTAATGGTAATCTTTGAGGCACTGGTCCCAGCTTTCTTGGGTCAACTGGCACAATCGGTGGCTTTCCAAATACTTTTTTGCCCCGCTGTATATGTGTGTGTATGTATATGTGTGTGTGTATTTGTGTGTATGTATATGTGTGTGTGTGTGTGTGTGTGTGTGTGTGTGTGTGTGTGTGTGTGTATGTATATATATATATATATATATATATATATGTATGTATTTAATGCATCCAGATAAGCAGCTCTCCGGGCACATCTCGAATTAACGTTTCAGTGCAGTTTACTCGTGTGGCACTTTCGTCTGGAGTGCTGCTTATCTGGATGCATTGTTAATTGTGTCTGCGGGCACCCGGTGACACATGCACTCTTGAAGAGTGAGCTGGACGCTCTGATTTTTATTATATTTATTATTATTTTTATATAATATTTATGAACCCAATATAATGATTTTTTTTAAATTAAGTTGGCACAGTGGAAATTGGTGGGACAGTGGGTGAAAAAAACTTTATTGGTTCCCCCTACTTCAGCCCTGCCCACACACCCAGTAATGCCTCCCCAGTATTAAAATATGTAAAAAGGTGCCAATTCCAAAGATATATCTTTTGTCGTTCAAATTGTTTGCAAAAAATTGCTTCGTTTGTACACTCAATTTCATTTGTCTCTTTTGTCGTTCAAATTGTTTGCAAAAAATTGCTTCGTTTGTACACTCAATTTCATTTGTCAGAGCTCTGGAAAGTTCGAGGAAAATTGCTAATTTCCCACATTGTTAATCTTTCACATTGGTCATGTCTTCTAGTGTGTAGGGCACTTAGGAATTGTTCACCTCCAGGGGAAGACAGGGTCCATCTTTGTGAGAGTGCCATGTATAGCAGACAATATACAGGTCCAATGGAACCTGCAAGAATTGTCGGCGACCATACAAAATGTTGATTTCATCATAAAACATACAATGACACATTTTCATACCGGGCAGTCACTAGGTCAAGCAGCTGTTTGTTCCTGTAAAATATATTTAGAGATCCTTTGTGTAAATCACTGTATTAATCTCAATGGCATTCTGTGAAAATTAAAAAGTAGTGTGTGATTCCTATCATTCATCTATGACAGCAGTTCAGGTCCTAGATCAGGGGTGAGGAACCTTTTTTCTACCAAGGGGCATTTGGATATTTATAAAATCCAGTGCCAGATACACAAATGCCCCCCACCCCACCGTGCTGCTCGCTGCTGCTGTGTGTCAAGGGAAGAGAGCACAGCGTGCACATCTCTTGCCCCATAGTGCTCAGTCCGGTGGTGGTGTGTGTCATCTGTCAGGGATCAGGCAGGGAGGAGAGCGCAGCTATGTCGGGCGGCGGCGTGTAGGACCTCAAACCAGCCTCTAGTTCGTAAACTAGTCAGAGCTCTCGGACCGGCAGCGACGGCTCCCGATTGGCTGCCGATCCGCGAGCTCTGATTGGCTCACGAACCGGCGGCTGGTTTGAGATCCTACCCGCTGCTACCGCCGGACATAGCTGCACTCTCCTCCCTGCCCTGACAGCTGAGACACGCTGCTGCCGAACTGAGGGACGGCGTGTCTCGCTGACACACAGCAGCGGGCCGACACAAATGGCTTTGCGGGCCTTATACGGCCCGCGGGCCGGAGGTTCCTACCCCCTGTTCTAGATACTGGTCAACTCAGAATTTCTGACTAAGACAGTGCAATGAAACCGATATAAAATTTATACATTTTTGTGTAGCTCTTGCATGGAAGTTAGTTTCAAATCTCCACTTAGTCAGGGACGGATATGTTTGAATAAAGTTCCCTGTACAGCACTATGCAAAATGTTGGAACTATATGTAATTATTATTATTTTCTCTGACGTCCTAGTGGATGCTGGGGACTCCGTAAGGACCATGGGGAATAGCGGCTCCGCAGGAGAATGGCACAGCTAAGAAAGATTTAGGACTACCTGGTGTGCACTGGCTCCTCCCACTATGACCCTCCTCCAGACTTCAGTTAGAATCCTGTGCCCGGCTGAGCAGGATGCACACTAGGGTCTCTCCTGAGCTCCTAGAGAGAAAGTATATTTTAGGTTTTTTATTTTACAGTGAGATCTGCTGGCAACAGACTCACTGCAGAGAGGGACTAAGGGGAGAAGAAGCGAACCTACCTAACTGGTGGTAGCTTGGGCTTCTTAGGCTACTGGACACCATTAGCTCCAGAGGGATCGACCGCATGGAACCGGCCATTGGTGTTCGGTCCCGGAGCCGCGCCGCCGGCCCCCTTACAGAGCCAAAAGCAAGAAGAATCCGGAAAATCGGCGGCAGAAGACATCAGTCTTCACCAAGGTAGCGCACAGCACTGCAGCTGTGCGCCATAGCTCCTCATACACACTTCACACTCCGGTCACTGAGGGTGCAGGGCGCTGGGGGCGGGCGCCCTGAGCAGCAATAAAAACACCTTGGCTGGCAAATATATCACAATATATAGCCCCAGAGGCTATATATGTGATAAATACCCCTGCCAGAATCCATAAAAAAGTGGGAGAAAAGTCAGCGAAAAAGGGGCGGAGCTATCTCCCTCAGCACACTGGCGCCATTTTCTCTTCACAGTGCAGCTGGAAGACAGCTCCCCAGGCTCTCCCCTGTAGTTTTCAGGCTCAAAGGGTTAAAAAGAGAGGGGGGGGGCACTAAATTTAGGCGCAATATTGTTTATACAAGCAGCTATTGGGGGAAAAATCACTCAGTTATAGTGTTAATCTCTGCATTATATAGCGCTCTGGTGTGTGCTGGCATACTCTCTCTCTGTCTCCCCAAAGGACTTTGTGGGGTCCTGTCCTCAGTCAGAGCATTCCCTGTGTATGTGCTGTGTCGGTACGGCTGTGTCGACATGTGGGATGAGGAAGGTTACGTGGAGGTGGAGCAGAGGCCGATAAATGGGATGTCGTCCCCTGTGGGGCCGACACCAGAGTGGATGGATAGGTGGAAGGTATTAACCGACAATGTCAACTCCTTACAAGGCTGGATGACGTAAAACAGCTGTGGGACAGCCGGCTTCTCAGCCCGCGCCTGCCCAGGCGTCTCAAAGGCCATCAGGGGCTCAAAAAAGCGCCCGTTACCTCAGATGGCAGACACAGATGTCGACACGGAGTCTGACTCCAGTGTCGACGAGGTTGAGACATATACACAATCCACTAGGAACATCCGTTACACGATCTCGACAATGAAAAATGTGTTACGCATTTCTGACATGAACCCAAGTACCACATAAAAGGGGTTTTATTTTTGGGGAGAAAAAGCAGCCAGTGTTTTGTTCCCCCATCAGATGAATGAATGAAGTGTGTAAAGTAGTGTGGGTTCCCCCAATAAGAAACTGGTAATTTCTAAAAAGTTACTGATGGCGTACCCTTTCCCACCAGAGGATAGGTCACGTTGGGAGATATCCCTTAGGGTGGATAAGGCGCTCATACGTTTGTCAAAAAAGGTGGCACTGCCGTCTTAGGATACGGCCACCTTGAAGGAGCCTGCTGATAAAAAACAGGAGACTATCCTGAAGTCTGTATATACTAGAGATGTGCACTTGAAATTTTTCGGGTTTTGTGTTTTGGTTTTGGGTTCGGTTCCGCGGCCGTGTTTTGGGTTCGACCGCGTTTTGGCAAAACCTCACCAAATTTTTTTTGTCGGATTCGGGTGTGTTTTGGATTCGGGTGTTTTTTTCAAAAAAACCTAAAAAACAGCTTAAATCATAGAATTTGGGGGTCATTTTGATCCCAAAGTATTATTAACCTCAAAAACCATAATTTCCACTCATTTTCAGTCTATTCTGAACACCTCGCACCTCACAATATTATTTTTAGTCCTAAAATTTGCACCGAGGTCGCTGGATGACTAAGCTAAGCGACCCTAGTGGCCGACACAAACACCTGGCCCATCTAGGAGTGGCACTGCAGTGTCACGCAGGATGGCCCTTCCAAAAAACACTCCCCAAACAGCACATGACGCAAAGAAAAAAAGAGGCGCAATGAGGTAGCTGTGTGAGTAAGCTAAGCGACCCTAGTGGCCGACACAAACACCTGGCCCATCTAGGAGTGGCACTGCAGTGTCACGCAGGATGGCCCTTCCAAAAAACACTCCCCAAACAGCACATGACGCAAAGAAAAATGAAAGAAAAAAGAGGTGCAAGATGGAATTGTCCTTGGGCCCTCCCACCCACCCTTATGTTGTATAAACAGGACATGCACACTTTAACCAACCCATCATTTCAGTGACAGGGTCTGCCACACGACTGTGACTGAAATGACGGGTTAGTTTGGACCCCCACCGAAAAAGAAGCAATTAATCTCTCCTTGCACAAACTGGCTCTACAGAGGCAAGATGTCCACCTCATCATCATCCTCCGATATATCACCGTGTACATCCCGCTCCTCACAGATTATCAATTCGTCCCCACTGGAATCCACCATCTCAGCTCCCTGTGTACTTTGTGGAGGCAATTGCTGCTGGTCAATGTCTCCACGGAGGAATTGATTATAATTCATTTTAATGAACATCATCTTCTCCACATTTTCTGGAAGTAACCTCGTACACCGATTGCTGACAAGGTGAGCGGCGGCACTAAACACTCTTTCGGAGTACACACTTGTGGGAGGGCAACTTAGGTAGAATAAAGCCAGTTTCTGCAAGGGCCTCCAAATTGCCTCTTTTTCCTGCCAGTATAAGTACGGACTGTCTGACGTGCCTACTTGGATGCGGTCACTCATATAATCCTCCACCATTCTTTCAATGGGGAGAGAATCATATGCAGTGCCAGTAGACGACATGGCCGTAATCGTTGGCAGGTCCTTCAGTCCGGACCAGATGTCAGCATCAGCAGTCGCTCCAGACTGCCCTGCATCACCGCCAGCGGGTGGGCTCGGAATTCTGAGCCTTTTCCTCGCACCCCCAGTTGCGGGAGAATATGAAGGAGGAGATGTTGACAGGTCGCGTTCCGCTTGACTTGACAATTTTCTCACCAGCAGGTCTTTGAACCCCAGCAGACTTGTGTGTGCCGGAAAGAGAGATCCAAGGTAGGTTTTAAATCTAGGATCGAGCACGGTGGCCAAAATGTAGTGCTCTGATTTCAACAGATTGACCACCCGTGAATCCTTGTTAAGCGAATTAAGGGCTCCATCCACAAGTCCCACATGCCAAGCGGAATCGCTCTGTGTTAGCTCCTCCTTCAATGTCTCCAGCTTCTTCTGCAAAAGCCTGATGAGGGGAATGACCTGACTCAGGCTGGCAGTGTCTGAACTGACTTCACGTGTGGCAAGTTCAAAGGGCAGCAGAACCTTGCACAACGTTGAAATCATTCTCCACTGCGCTTGAGACAGGTGCATTCCACCTCCTATATCGTGCTCAATTGTATAGGCTTGAATGGCCTTTTGCTGCTCCTCCAACCTCTGAAGCATATATAGGGTTGAATTCCACCTCGTTACCACTTCTTGCTTCAGATAACGGCAGGGCAGGTTCAGGCGTTTTTGGTGGTGCTCCAGTCTTCTGTACGTGGTGCCTGTACGCCGAAAGTGTCCCGCAATTCTTCTGGCCACCGACAGCATCTCTTGCACACCCCTCTCGTTTTTTCAATAATTCTGCACCACCAAATTCAAGGTATGTGCAAAACATGGGACGTGCTGGAATTTTCCCATATTTAATGCACACACAATATTGCTGGCGTTGTCCGATGCCACAAATCCACAGGAGAGTCCAATTGGGGTAAGCCATTCCGCGATGATCTTCCTCAGTTGCCGTAAGAGGTTTTCAGCTGTGTGCGTATTCTGGAAACCGGTGATACAAAGCGTAGCCTGCCTAGGAAAGAGTTGGCGTTTGCGAGATGCTGCTACTGGTGCCGCCGCTGCTGTTCTTGTGGCGGGAGTCCATACATCTACCCAGTGGGCTGTCACAGTCATATAGTCCTGAGCCTGCCCTGCTCCACTTGTCCACATGTCCGTGGTTAAGTGGACATTGGGTACAGCTGCATTTTTTAGGACACTGGTGAGTCTTTTTCTGAGGTCTGTGTACATTTTCGGTATCGCCTGCCTAGAGAAATGGAACCTAGATGGTATTTGGTACCGGGGACACAGTACCTCCAACAAGTCTCTAGTTGGCTCTGCAGTAATGATGGATACCGGAACCACGTTTCTCACCGCCCAGGATGCCAAGGCCTCAGTTATCCGCTTTGCAGCAGGATGACTGCTGTGATATTTCATCTTCCTCGCAAAGGACTGTTGGACAGTCAATTGCTTGGTGGAAGTAGTAAAAGTGGTCTTACGACTTCCCCTCTGGGATGACCATCGACTCCCAGCAGCAACAACAGCAGCGCCAGCAGCAGTAGGCGTTACACGCAAGGATGCATCGGAGGAATCCCAGGCAGGAGAGGACTCGTCAGAATTGCCAGTGACATGGCCTGCAGGACTATTGGCATTCCTGGGGAATGAGGAAATTGACACTGAGGGAGTTGGTGGGGTGGTTTGCGTGAGCTTGGTTACAAGAGGAAGGGATTTACTGGTCAGTGGACTGCTTCCGCTGTCGCCCAAAGTTTTTTAACTTGTCACTGACTTATTATGAATGCGCTGCAGGTGACGTATAAGGGAGGATGTTCTGAGGTGGTTAACGTCCTTACCCCTACTTATTACAGCTTGACAAAGGCAACACATGGCTTGACAAATGTTGTCCGCATTTCTGTTGAAATACTTCAACACCGAAGAGCTGATTTTTTTGGTATTTTCACCAGGCATGTCAATGGCCATATTCCTCCCACGGACAACAGGTGTATCCCCGGGTGCCTGACTTAAACAAACCACCTCACCATCAGAATCCTCCTTGTCAATTTCCTCCCCAGCGCCAGCAATACCCATATCCTCCTCATCCTGGTGTACTTCAACACTGACATCTTCAATCTGACTATCAGGAACTGGACTGCGGGTGCTCCTTCCAGCACTTGCAGGGGGCGTGCAAATGGTGGAAGGCGCATGCTCTTCACGTCCAGTGTTGGGAAGGTCAGGCATCGCAACCGACACAATTGGACTCTCCTTGTGGATTTGGGATTTCGAAGAACGCACAGTTCTTTGCTGTGCTTTTGCCAGCTTGAGTCTTTTCATTTTTCTAGCGAGAGGCTGAGTGCTTCCATCCTCATGTGAAGCTGAACCACTAGCCATGAACATAGGCCAGGGCCTCAGCCGTTCCTTGCCACTCCGTGTGGTAAATGGCATATTGGCAAGTTTACGCTTCTCCTCCGACAATTTTATTTTAGATTTTTGAGTCCTTTTTTTACTGATATTTGGTGTTTTGGATTTTACATGCTCTGTACTATGACATTGGGCATCGGCCTTGGCAGACGACGTTGATGGCATTTCATCGTCTCGGCCATGACTAGTGGCAGCAGCTTCAGCACGAGGTGGAAGTCGATCTTGATTTTTCCCTATTTTTGGAACCTCAACATTTTTGTTCTCCATATTTTAATAGGCACAACTAAAAGGCACCTCAGGTAAACAATGGAGATGGATGGATACTAGTATACTTATGGATGACGAGCGACTGCCGACACAGAGGTAGCTACAGCCGTGGACTACCGTACTGTGTCTGCTGCTAATATAGACTGGATGATAATGAGATAAAATAAAAATATATATATATATCACACTAGTACTGCAGCCGGACAGGTATATATTATGTAATGACGGACCTGCTGGACACTGTCAGCACTGCAGACTCCTAAAGTAAGCTACTAGTATCAAGAAGATAGAAAAGAAAAAAAAACCACGGGTAGGTGGTATACAATTATGGATGGACGAGCGACTGCCAACACAGAGGTAGCTACAGCCGTGGACTACCGTACTGTGTCTGCTGCTAATATAGACTGGATGATAATGAGATAAAATTAAAATATATATATATATCACACTAGTACTGCAGCCGGACAGGTATATATTATGTAATGACGGACCTGCTGGACACTGTCTGTCAGCACTGCAGACTCCTAAAGTAAGCTACTAGTATCAAGAAGATAGAAAAGAAAAAAAACCACGGGTAGGTGGTATACAATTATGGATGGACGAGCGACTGCCGACACAGAGGTAGCTACAGCCGTGGACTACCGTACTGTGTCTGCTGCTAATATAGACTGGATGATAATGAGATAAAATTAAAATATATATATCACACTAGTACTGCAGCCGGACAGGTATATATTATGTAATGACGGACCTGCTGGACACTGTCTGTCAGCACTGCAGACTCCTAAAGTAAGCTACTAGTATCAAGAATTTAGAAAAGAAAAAAAAACCACGGGTAGGTGGTATACAATTATGGATGGACGAGCGACTGCCGACACAGAGGTAGCTACAGCCGTGGACTACCGTACTGTGTCTGCTGCTAATATAGACTGGATGATAATGAGATAAAATTAAAATATATATATATATCACACTAGTACTGCAGCCGGACAGGTATATATTATGTAATGACGGACCTGCTGGACACTGTCTGCAGAATGCGTTTATAAAAACACCACACGACGAGTGTTTAACTTTTTCAGGCAGACAATCACAATATACTGGTGGTCAGCAGACAATCACAATACTGGTGGTCAGTGGTCACTGGTCAGTCACACTGGCAGTGGCACTCTGGCAGCAAAAGTGTGCACTGTTCTTAAAATATGTACTCCTGCTATAACTGCTCCCCAGTCTCCCCCACAATTAAGCTGTGTGAGCAGTGAGCACTCAGCACAGTCAGATAATGATATACAGTATTACATATGATGCAGCACACTGGGCTGAGCACAGATATGGTATGTGACTGTGTCACACTGTGTATCGTTTTTTTTCAGGCAGAGAACGGATTAATTAAACTGGTGGTCACTGGTCACACTATCAGCAGCAAGTAGTACTCCTCCTAATAATATGCTCCCCAAAATTAGTGTCTCTCTCTAGTACTCTAGTCTAAACAGAGAAGACGCCAGCCACGTCCTCTCCCTATCAATCTCAATGCACGTGTGAAAATGGCGGCGACGCGCGGCTCCTTATATAGAATCCGAGTCTCGCGATAGAATCCGAGCCTCGCGAGAATCCGACAGCGGGATGATGACGTTCGGGCGCGCTCGGGTTAACCGAGCAAGGCGGGAAGATCCGAGTCGCTCGGCCCCGTGTAAAAAAAACCTGAAGTTCGGGCGGGTTCGGATTCCGAGGAACCGAACCCGCTCATCACTAGTATATACACACTCAGGTTATATACTGAGACCTGCAATTGCCTCAGCATAAATAGTGCTGCTGCAGCGTGGTCCGATACCCTGTCAGATAATATTAATACTCTAAGACAGGGATAATAGTTTGCTAACATAGAGCATATTAAAGACGTCGTCTTATATATAAAGGATGCACAGAGGGATATTTGCCGGCTGGCATCCAGAATAAATGCAATGTCCATTCTGCCAGGAGGGTATTAGAAACCCGGCAGTGGACAGGTGATGCTGCCTATAAAAGGCACATGGATATTCTGCCTTATAAGGGTGAGGAATTGTTTGGGGATGGTCTCTGGGACCTCGTATCCACAGCAACAGCTGGGAAGGAAAAAATTTTACCTCAGGTTTCCTCACAGCCTAAGAAAGCACCGTATTTTCAGGTACAGTCCTTTCGGCTTCAGAAAAGCGCTTCCTTTCTGCACAGAGACAATGGAAGAAGGAAAAAGCTGCACCAGCAGCCAGTTCCCAGGATCAAAAATCTTCCCCCGCTTCCTCTGAGTCCACCGCTTGACGTTGGGGCTCCACAGGTGGAGACAGGTGCGGTAGGGGCGCGTCTCTGGAACTTCAGGGACCAGTGGGTTTGCCCACAGGTGGATCCCTAGGTTCTGCAAATAGTATCACAGGGATACAGGCTGGAGTTCGAGGCGACTCCCCCTCGCCGTTACCTCACCTCAGCCTTGCCTGCTGCCCTCGGAGAAAGGGTAGTACTGGCGGCAATTCACAAGCTGCACTTCCAGCAGGTGAAATCAAGGTACCCCTCCTTCAAGGCCGGGGGTTACTATTCCAAAATGTTGTGGTACCGAAACCAGACGGTTCGGTGAGACCCATTCTAAAATTGAAAGCCTTGAACACTTATATACGAAGGTTCAAGTTCGAAATGGAATCGCTCAGGGCGATTATTGCAAGCCTGGAGAATTTCATGGTATCACTGGACATCAAGGATGCTTACCTGCATGTCCCTATTTACCCTCTTCACCAGGAGTACCTCAAAATTGTGGTACAGGATTGTCATTACCAATTCCACACGTTGCCGTTGGTCTGTCCCCGGCACTGAGGTATTTACCAAGGTAATGGCCGAAATAATTATCCCGTACTTGGACGATCTCCTTATAAAGGCGAGGTCCAGGGAGCAGTTGTTCGGCGGAGTAGCACTATCTCGGGAAGTGCTACAACAGCACGGCTGGATTCTGAATATCCAAAGTCGCAGCTGGTTCCTACGACACGTCTACTGTTCCTGAGTATGGTTCTGGACACAGAACAGGATAAAAAGGGTTTCTCCCGGAGGAGAAGTCCAAGGAGTTGTCGTCTCTAGACAGAGACCTCCTAATACGTATACAGGTGTCGGTGCATCAATGCACGCGAGCCCTGGGAAGGATGGTAGCTTCTTACGAAGAAATTCCATTCGCCAGGTCCCATACAAGGATTTTCCAGTGGGATCTGTTGGACATGTGGTCCGGGTCGCATCTTCAGATGCATCGGCGGATAACCCTGTCTCCAAGGGCCAGGGTGTAGCTGTGGTGGTGGCTGCAGAGTGCTCATCTTCTAGGGGGCCGCAGATTCGGCATACAGGACTGGGTCCTGGTGACCACGGATGCCAGCCTTCGAGGCTGGGGGGCAGTCACACAGGGAAGAAACTTCCAAGGCTATGGAAAAGTCAAGAGACTTCCCTACACATAAATATTCTGGAACTAAGGGCCATTTACAATGCCCTAAGTCAGGCTAGACCCCTGCTTCAACACCGGCCGGTGCTGATCCAGTCAGACAACATCACGGCGGTCGCTCATGTAAACGACAGGGCGGCACAAGAAGCAGGATGGCGATGGCAGAAGCCACAAGGATTCTCCGATGGGCGGAAAATCTTGTGTTAGCACTGTCAGCAGTGTTCATTCCCGGAGTGGACAACTGAGAAGCAGACTTTCTCAGAAGACACGACCTCCACCCGGGAGAGTGGGGACTTCATCCAGAAGTCTTCCAAATGATTGTACACCGTTGGGAAAGGCCACAGGTGGACATGATGGCATCCCGCCTCAACTAAAAGTTACAAAGATCTCAGAGGACCCATGGCCTCTGCCGCTCAGACAGGACCTGCTGCAGCAGGGGGCCAGTCTGTTCCAAGACGTACCGCGGCTGCGTTGGACGGCATGGCGGTTGAACGCCGGATCCTGAAGGAAAAGGGAATTCTGTAGGAAAGAAGTGAACGCTAACCATTATCACCGCATATGGCGGAAATATGTTGCATACTGTGAGGCCAGGAAGGCCCCAAAGGAGAAATTTCAGCTAGGTCGATTTCTGCACTTCCTACAGTCAGAGGTGACTATGGGCCTACAATTGGGTTCCATTAAGGTCCAGATTTCGGCTCTATCGATTTTCTTCCAAAATGGAACTGGCTTCACTGCCTGAAGTTCAGACTTTTGTTAAGGGAGGGCTGCATAGTCAGCCCCCGTTTGTGCCTCCAGTGGCACTGTGGGATCTCAACGTGGTGTTGGATTTCCTGAAGTCGCATTGGGTTGAGCCACTTAAATCCGTGGAGCTATAAAACCTCACGTGGAAAGTGGTCATTCTGTGGGCCTTGGCGTCGGCCAGGCGTGTATCAGAATTGACAAAAGCCCTTATCTGTATTTTATATGGGAAAGGCGAAATTGAGGACTCGTTCTCAATTCCTTCCTAAGGTGGTATCAGTTTTTCATGTGAACCAACCTATTGTGGTGCCTGCGGCTACTTGGGACTTGGAGGATTCCAAGTTACTGGACGTAGTCAGGGCCCTGAAAAGTATATGTTTCCAGGACAGCTGGAGTCAGGAAGACTGACTCACTATTTATCCTGTATGCACCCAACAAGCTGGGTGCTCCTGCTTCTAAGCAGACGATTGCTCGCTGGATCTGTAGCACGATTCAACTTGCACATTCAGCGGCTGGACTGCCGCACCCTAAATCTGTAAAAGCCCATTCCACGAGGAAAGTGGGCTCTTCTTGGGCGGCTGCCCGAGGGGTCTCGGCTTTACAACTTTGCCGAGCTGCTACTTGGTCAGGGGCAAACACGTTTGCAAAATTCTACAAATTTGATACCCTGGCTGAGGAGGACCTTGAGTTCTCTCATTCGGTGCTGCAGAGTCATCCGCACTCTCCCGCCCGTTTGGGAGCTTTGGTATAACCCCAATGGTCCTTACGGAGTCCCCAGCATCCACTAGGACGTCAGAGAAAATAAGATTTTACTCACCGGTAAATCTATTTCTCGTAGTCCGTAGTGGATGCTGGGCGCCCGTCCCAAGTGCGGACTGTCTGCAATACTTGTATATAGTTATTGTTAACTACAAGGGTTATTGTTGAGCCATCTTTTGAGAGGCTCTGTTGTGTTCATACTGTTAACTGGGTATATTATCACGAGTTATACGGTGTGATTGGTGTGGCTGGTATGAGTCTTACCCGGGATTCAAAATCCTTCCTTATTGTGTCAGCTCTTCCGGGCACAGTATCCTTACTGAAGTCTGGAGGAGGGTCATAGTGGGAGGAGCCAGTGCACACCAGGTAGTCCTAAATCTTTCTTAGCTGTGCCCAGTCTCCTGCGGAGCCGCTATTCCCCATGGTCCTTACGGAGTCCCCAGCATCCACTACGGACTACGAGAAATAGATTTACCGGTGAGTAAAATCTTATTAGCCTCTATTTTTTTTAAATAAAATATATTAAATTGGATGATGCAGAAATGACTCGGTTTTTCTTGTTGGTTCCTAAATTTACCACATATACATTGTAGGGCTGGGTAATAAAGGGCCCACTAGAGTAATGCAGTGGTAGTGCAGTGCTTAAGGGTGTGTCCAGTCTCCAGAAAGGGTGTGCTAATGATTAGTGAGTGCATGATCTGGAACCCTTGGAAAATATACATAGTAAATACTGCTAGTACATGCATGATGATGTACCATATTAATAACAGCAATGCACTGTGGAAAATACATTATGCAGTACATGACTATGGTGCAACATATGTATAATGTATAATTGGTGCATAGTCTGGAACCAGATCCTTAGAGGAGGAGGTGAGTCTCACCAGGGTGTTTACCTGTACAGTGCTCATTAAATTTGATGTATAAAAAAATTAGTTTAAGTGTATAGTTGGGCCATTTTAGGAGAAAACAAAGTGTAAAGACTTACTACTCCCATCTGCAAGCCTAGAAACATTTGTCCCACTCATAAAGCACCCCAATATACCTGTCCCATACCTTGAACACCGAACTCCATCACTTTGCACTTTTTCACCCCAAAAATTACGTGTCATTATTGGCCAGCTAAAAATAATTAAAACCGTCAAAGTGCCCACTTGTCATTAGGGAAGGAAAGGGTGTCCCAGGGGGTTCTGAACCAAATCCTGAGATTTTCTAAAATAGAGATTTTCCCCATCTTTGCACCTGCTTAGAGTAGGTGAAGTGAAATTCACGGTAAATTTATCGACAATAAATGAAATTATTGCAGCTAATTGAATAAGAGTCTTTCACGATTTGCAGTAAAAATGGGTTATCGCAGCTAACTGAATACTTCCCTATGTGTAATTAGAAATCTGCATATATACATAGAATCATACAAATGAAAATAATCCCCTGGCGGTCAAAATTATACCTAATATAATTTTCATTTTTACTGAGCGCATTATAATTAAACATTAGAATACTCATACAGTCAATCAGAATCTCATTATTTCTGCAGCAGGGTACACTGATATTCCACAGGGAATAACATCGGAGGTGCAGAGTTGGATCTTGATCAGAGGCACCAACAGGCTTGCAGGCATGTCCAACCTGCGGCCCTCCAGCTGTTGTGAAACTACATATCCCAGCATGCCCTGACACTGTTTTGCTGTCAGAGAATGCTAAAGCTGTGTCAGGGCATGCTGGGATGTGTAGTTTCTCAACAGCTGGAGGGCCGCAGGTTGGACATGCCTGGGCTAAAGCTTAGACTGTTCCCAGGATGCACTGCCCCGCCTCCTCTATAGCCCCACCTAAAGGCACTGGAGCTCAGTTTGTAAGTTGGTGCCTGCAGTGCAGGCAGTTAACAGGTGCGGCTGGGCTAGGCAGCCCTGAAAAGAGCTTTTTAGAAGACTTAAAGGGCCACAGCACTTTCTATGTCTTTATGACATGATGTGCAACGGCTCCATCACCTCCTTCAGCGGCACTGCATACTCCTGCGGCCGGATTCCACGGGTACTTGCAGCGGAGACGCACCGGTTTTAAGGCACACCACCGCTGCAGCTCTCCAGGATCATGTGGCTGCACTAAAGGGAGGAGGTAAGAGGGTCCCCCAGGTGGGACCTGCCGGTAAGTTGCGGTCCCAGGAGACATTGTGTCGCACAGGGACCCCACTATATCCACCAGGTCGGATTTACTAAAATCCGTTTATAATAAGCATCACAGTACACGGTGGTGAAGTCCAGCAGAGGGGATAAGACGATGACCTGTAGCCCCTCCCCCAGCTTCGGATGCCATCTACTGCTGGTGTACCTGTCCTGGAGCTGCACTTCTCACTCCCTGACAGAGATTTTGGCGCCATCTTCACTACTAGCTGGGCTGAACTCTGGGACTGCAGGGCTCTGTCTCCTCTGTAAAGCCGTCTGCCTCATCAGCGCTGTGCTTTTACAGTCACTTAAGTATTCTACATGTCATTGTAGATAGTGTTAGATAAGAACAAGTGTACTACTATCTGAATATTTAGTGAGTGTTCTGTGATATACATCCGGTGTTTACTGTGAATTTATATCTGTATACATACATATCTATGTGTAGTTTACTAGTCCAGTGCAGTTTTATTGTTTATATGTAATAATTCTTGCATTGTACCTGTGACTGAGTGTGCCTGTAGCTGTGTGGATTCCATTCTTGTGTATCACACGTTTTGCTATCACTATATTCTGTACCCTGGGGTCTAGGTGCGTCAGGGTCTCATATATAGTATATAGTGCTACACAGGGTATACTGTTTTGTGTTTTTCACTGTGTGTTTCAGTCACCCCATATCACTTAAATCATCTGTGTTCTGTGTTTCCTGTCACATAAAATGGGATTATTTGCTGGTTTTCTGTTTGTCTGGCTATATTGTACTGTTATGCCCTAAGCCTACATCCCATACAATGTCTGCTACACAGGGTGGGACATCCGCGGACGCTCCTGCATCATGTAGTGCTGTCGCCTTGGAGTCTCCAGTTGGGGAAGTGTTAGCTGCTGCTTCAGGCGCTGGGTGTCCTACATCTCCCAGTCCGCCTGCAGCACCTGTGGCCAATCAGGACCCACCTTGGGCAGCATTTTCAAATATGTTGACTACGCTTGTAAAACGTCTTAGACCCCCTGTGGGACCTCCTATGCCATTACAGCCACATATCGTCCCTGCTGTTAATCCATCATGGGCAGATGCTCTGTCCTCTCAGTTACAGCAATTATATCGGTCTTTGGCCAAGCAAAATCCTAACCCTCGTCCGCCTAAGACCATAGTGTCCTCTAAGCGGGCCCTTACATCCTCACAGTCCACTCATGTTACAGATACATCATCGGATGAAGATGGCGCATACACTGATCCCTCAGACACTGACGCAGATGCTTCTGATGGGGAATCCCTGACCCAAGTGGATGTTCCTGACCTCTTGGAGGCTATACGGCTGATTTTTCAAATTGATGATGATGAACCCTTACCCCATTCTGACTGTCTAAGAAAATACTGGCTAGTTATCCCCTTGCTGCAGAGATAAGAAAAAATTTGGAAACACTGCCGACGGTGGTCTCACAAGTCACACGTCTGGTGGTATCATCTGCTTTGTTTGTCACTACCGACACCTCTCTGAAGGAACCAACTGATAAGCGTATGGAGGGTTGCTTGAAGTCCATTTACACTCTGGCTGGAGCTGTGCATAGGCCTACTATTGTGACCTCTTGGCTGCTAAAGCTATAGAGGCCTGGGTTTAGGAAGTAGAAGCGGAACTACCGTCTAATTTTCCTGATAATGCAAAACATTCTCTTTCATACATCGTTACAGCCTCTCATTATTTTCAGGAGGCGGCATCACATGCAGATATCCTAGCGGCCAAAGCGCTTACCACGTCTATCCTGGTTCGCCGGATCCTCTGGTTCCAGCCCTGGTCGGTAGATCTGGACTCGAAAAAGACCTTGGAGGTTATCCCTTTTAAGGGAAACATTCTTTTTAGGGAAGATCTCAACAAGATTGTCGCTGACTTAGCGTCTGCTAAGACTGCATGTCTGCCTAGTACTACTCCTTCGGCCCCGAAGGCTAAGAGTACTTCATTTCGTTCCTATCGACCTCGAGGTAAAGCAAAGGGTCCAGCGTACCCGAAACAGGCTCGCACTTCCAAATCCACTAAGCCCAAACCTAAACGTGCCTGGGCTGCCCATCAGCCTGCTGCCAAAACAGACAAGCCTGCTGTATGATGGTGCGGGCCTCCCTCTGGGGGATTCCAGGGTGGGAGGCCGACTTGTACGGTTTGCTCAGGTATGGATACAGACCACTTCGGACGCCTGGGTAAGGGAAGTCGTCACTCACAGATAGGCCATCTTTCAAGAAAGTCCCCTTCACCAGTTTTGCTCTACAAACGTCCGCTCGGATCCAGTGAAAGCAAGGACTCTCCATCTGGTGGTGCAATCCCTCCTGGACACAGGAGTGGTAGTGCCTGTGCCTCTGGCTCAGAGAGGCAGAGGGTACTATTCAATGCTGTTCCTAGTCCCGAAACCGAATGGATCTTCTCGGCTCATTCTCAACCTCAAGTGTTTGAACAAGTTTGTGAAAGTCTCCAAATTCCGTATGGAAATTCTTTGCTCTATTATTCTGACCTCGGAGCCCAAGGACTACATGGTATCCCTGGACATACAGGATGCTTACCTGCATATACCTATTGCGTATAGCTGCGGTTTGCTATTGGCAACCTACATTTTCAATTCCAGGCCTGGCGGTTTTGTCTGACCTCGGCTCAGAGTTTTCACCAAGGTCATGACGGCCCTACTCCGCCATCAGGGTATCATGAACCTGCCGTACCTCAATGACTTGTTGATTCTGGCGAATTCTCCAGAGGTTTTTTCTTCGTCATCTGAAACTGACGGTCCAATTCCTGCAAGCCCACGGGTGGCTCCTCAACTGGAAGAAAAATGTTCTGGTCCCTGCTCAGAGCATGGTGCACCTGGGAGCACTGTTGGACACCAACAACCAGTGGTTGTTTTCGTCTCCAGAAAATATCCTGATATTTCATGACAAGATAAGATGCTTCCTCTCTTGTGTTGATGCATCGCCGAGTGTAAGTACTAGGCCTGATTGTCTGCTTTCGACATGGTGGAGTACGCTCAATTTCATTCCCACCCTCTACAGAGGTTAATTCTCTCCGAGTAGGACGGCCTGCCTCACCGGATCAGGTCTCACATGATATCCTTGAATCCAGAGGTCCGTCTGTCACTGACTTGGTGGCTGCAGGACCAACAACTGAGCAGGAGTCGTCGATTCTGGATCTCCAACTGGCTCCTTCTGACGGCGGACGCCAGTCTGCGGGGTTGGGGCGCAGTGTTAGAGCAACACTCTCTTCAGTGTCGGTGGACCAGGAAGGAATCTCTCCTCCCGATTAAACATTCTGGAATTGTGGGCAGTGTTCAATGCCTTGACACTGGCCCTGCCTCTGGTACAGAACAGGCCTGTTTAAGTACAGTCGGACAACGCCACCACGGTGGCATACATAAATCATCAAGGCGGCACCCAAAGCCGCAAAGCCATGATGGAAGTGTCAGTCTTCGTTAGGTGGAACGCCATCTGCCAGCCCTATCAGCAGTGTTCATTCCAGGGGTCCTGAACTGGGAAGCTGAAAGTGGAGCCTTCATCCGGAGGGCTTTCAACTCCTCGTGAAACAGTGGGGTCTACCAGATGTAGACCTGATGGCGTCTCGACACAATCACAAGGTTCTGGCCTTTGGAGCAGGGACAAGGGATCCTCAAGCAGCGTTCGTGGATGCATTGACAATTCCATGGAACTTTCAACTGCCGTACGTGTTCCATCCGGTGTCACTCCTGCCCAGGGTAATATGGAAGTTCAAGCAAGAAGGAGGCATACTACTTCTAGTCGCTCCAGCGTGGCCCAGATGGCATTGGTTCTCAGACCTGCAGGGTCTCTCAATAGAGCGTCCTCTTCTTCCTCAACGCCCCTCGTGTCTACCCGGACCTGGCCAGACTGGATTTGACGGAGTGGCTCTTGAAGCTTCACTCCTGAGAGCAAAAGGATTTCTGCTGCGGGGTACATTGGGCTCCACAAGGATAGACATTGGGGGGGGGGTGTAGAGTAGGATCTTGATTCGAGGCACCAACAGGCTCAAAAGCTTTGACTTTTCCCAAGATGCATAACGCCGCCTCCTCTATAACCCCGCCTCCCTGCACAGGAGCTCAGTTTTGTAGTTGGTGCTGCAGATAGCAGGCACATAACAGAGGGGCTTCTCCAGGCAGCCCTAAGAAGAGCTTCTTGTGAAGAAAAAGTGAAGACTACAAGGGCAGCAGCAGTGTGTAAATGTCATCGCGATCCGGTGCGGCCAGTGGGAGGCGGGCCGCGCGCGCTGGTGGATGACACTGTGGCATACAGGCGACCCCACTAGGCCACCAGGGCAAGGGTACAGGTCAGGTTTTCTCTCATTAACCTATTTATATTGGCCCGCAGTACCAGGTGGTTAAGCCAGCAGAGGGGATAAAGCTTAGACCTGTAGCCCCTCCCCCAGCCCCAGGGCACCATTTACAGTAAATGTTCCCACCCTGGAGCTGCATATCTGTCTCTCCCTCACTCCCAGTCAGTGTTTGGGCGCCATTTCTCTCAGCTACACTGTTCCTGGGACTGCTTGGGCAAATCCACCTTTGTAAAGCCGCCTGATGGTCAGCGCTGTGACTTTACAAGACACTTAAGTATTCTGCATGTCATTTAGACAGTGATAGTTAAGAAAAGTGCATTTAGTCAGGGTTCTCTGGTACAAGTGCCCTGTGATATACATCCAGTTTTTTACTGTGCAGTGTTACATCTATTGACTACTTAGCTATATATAAGCTAGTCCAGTGCAGTATTATTGTTTGTAATAACCTCTGCATTGTACAACTGTGATTATATGTGTGTGCATTAGCTTGCTGGGTGAGTGTCATTTCGTGTCTCTCACTCAACTTGCTATCCCTATATTCTATAACCTGAGGGGGCTTGGTGCGTCAGGTTTATAATACTGTAATATAGGATATTCACAAGATATACTCTAATTGTATTTTTCTGTGATTTTAGTCACCATATGTCTCCTGTATCCCTGCTTGTGCTGACTACACTGTGCAGGGGTTTGGGCAAGAGGTATTGTGCTGCTGACAATTGTACTGTGTTACCTGATATTGCAAGTTATATCATGTCTGCTTCTGAGGGTAACTGTTCTGGTGCTGAACACACTACCGGTGTTGCTGACGCCACAGATCCCTATGAGGATAATATAGCAGCTGAGGGCTCTGGTTCTGGGGGCTCTTTGCCCCCCAATGGGACTGTGGCAACGGGGGTACATAATGACCCGCCGTGGGCTACTTTCTCCACACTTCTGAATACGCTAGTTACTAAACTAACACCCCCTATGGGACCTCCTATGTCGGTTCAACCGTATGTGGTCCCTGCAGCTAACCCGCCGTGGGCAGATAACTTGTCTGCTCAACTGAAGAAATTGAACCAGTCTTTGACTACTAAAAAGTCTGACCCTCGCTCGCCTAAGACCATGGGGTCCTCTAAGCAAGCTCTTACCTCCTCACAATCCACTGCTGTCACTGACACCATGTCTGATGAAGATAGCGCTTACACTGACCCCACAGATTCTGACACAGATACTGCTGATGGGGAGGGTAATTCACAAGTGGATGTTCCTGATCTTTTGGAGGCTATTAAGTTGACTCTACAGATTACGGATGATCCCGAGCCATCCGTTCCTCCTAAGAAACCAGATAGGTTCAAGCGTCAGAAGGTGGTTAAACAAGTTTTACCTTATTCTGATCACATGGTGGAAATACGTCAGGAATCCTGGGAAAATCAAGGGAAGAAGTTTGTGCCTCACAAGAAGATGCTGGCTCGCTATCCCCTCGCGCCAGAGCTGTCAAAAAATTGGGAGACGCCTCCTCCAGTGGACTCGCATGTGGCAAGGATGGTGGTTTCCTCAGCTCTACCTGTCACTACCGTCACGTCTCTGAAAGAGCCTACGGATAAACGCGTGGAGGGTTGTCAAAGTGATTTACACCTTCACGGGTGCTGCGCAAAGGCCCACTATTGCAGCGACATGGGCTGCAGAAGCTATTGAAGCGTGGGCCCTAGAGTTGGAAGCTGAAATCTCTTCTGACCATGCTAGACAGTGCTTGTCATATATTGTCACAGCTTCTCACTATATTAAAGGCGGCTTCTGATGCCGGTATTCTAGCAGCCAAGGCTTCTACTACGTCAGTCCTGGCCCGCCGGATATTGTGGCTGTGATCCTGGTCCGTGGATCTGGATTCTAGAAAAACCCTGGAGGTACTCCCTTTTAAGGGAGATATTGTCAGGAATCTGCATTTTCCATCGCATCATTGCTGTGGAACTACAGGTCCCAGCAGTTCAGTTCTGTTCCAGTCTTCAGTCTCCTGCAGCCCACAGCTCACCGTGCTCCACCTAACCAGTTCAGTTCTGTTCCAGTTCTGGTTTTCAGTCCTCTGCAGCCTGGAATGCTTCAGCTAACTCACAGCTGATCTGGACACCTAATCCAGCTAGTATCTCTGCCTGCAGTTTGTGTCCAATCACTGCTGGGCAGGAGGTATAACTTCCAGTTTGTGGCTCTCTCACATTGCCTTGGACAACACGTCACATCCCGTGAACAGGTGGCTCCTGTTTGCAATCCTCTGTCTACAGAGATATCCTTGTGTAGTGGACCTGTGGAACAACAGGTCCCAGCTGTTCCAGTTCCGTTCCTGTTCCTGTGGAACTACAAGTTCCAGCAACCCCTCCAGCTCTCCTGCGACATTCCGTGTGCAAGTTCCTGTGTTCCTGTGGAACTACAAGTTCCAGCAACCCCTCCAGCTTTCCTGCGACATTCAGTGTGCAAGTTCCTGTGTTCCTGTGGAACTACAAGTTCCAGCAACCACTCCAGCTCTCCTACTGCATCCAGTGGTTCCCTGTGTTCCAGTCTCCAGATCCCCTGTGTTCCTGGTTATCCTCCTGCATCTCTGTGGAACTACAAGTTCCAGCAACCACTCCAGCTCTCCTGCTGCATCCAGTGGTTCCCTGTGTTCCAGTCTCCAGATCCCCTGTGTTCCTGGTTATCCTCCTGCATCTCCGTGGAACTACAAGCATCAGCAACCCCTGCATCTGTATTTGGCTCCACACCTATCTACAACTACAGTGTGCTTCAGCCTCAGCAGTAGAGACTCTCTCCAGGTGCATCCCTTCACCTCATCTGTGAAGCAGCTTGCTAGCTGCCTGTGCCTAACGAACTGCACTGTGAACATTCCCCTGAGTCTCCTGCATCTGCTACCAGGTAGCTATACATTTATTACCATTCCTTCCATAGACTCTCAGCTTCCAAGCTGCACCATTTCCATTGCATACTTTTTATTGTTTATTCCTGCACGTTATTCTGCTGCCTTATTGTGTGAACTTTTATGTTAATAAATAACATTGCGCACATGCGCGGGAATCCAATCCAGTCTCCTCTCTTCCTCCATCCTACCTCCACTGACCCACTAGCGCCCCCTCCGGGGACACAAACCAGACCGAACCTGACAGATATTCTGTTTGGGGAGGACTTAAATAAGATAGTGGCTGATTTGGCTACTGCCAAAACTGCCTGTCTGCCAAGTACCTCTCCTGTGCCGAAGACTAAAAGTACTTCCTTTCGTCCTCCAGGTAAAGCAAAAGGTCAGGCGTACCACAAACAGGCCCGCACTTCAAAACCTGGTAAGCCGAAGCCCAAAAGAGCCTGGGCTGCCCGTCAGCCAGCTTCCAAGACCGATAAGCCTGCCACATGACGGGGCGGGCCTCCCCCTGGGGGACCCCAGGGTGGGGGGCCGGCTTCTAGGGTATACCCAGGAATGGTTGAAAACCACTTCAGATGCCTGGGTACGGGTAGTCGTAACTCGAGGTTACACCATAGCCTTCAAAAACCGCCCCCCTTGTCGATTTTGCCTGACAGACATCCCTTCAGATCAGGTGAAGGCAAAGACTCTACATTCGGTGGTACAGAACCTCCTGGACACAGGAGTGATAGTACAGGTGCCTCTTGCTCAGAGGGGCCAGGGGTACTATTCTCCACTGTTTCTAGTCCCAAAACCGAATGGGTCCTCCTGGCCCATTCTCAACCTCAAGGCATTGAACAAGTTTGTGAGAACCTCCAAATTCCGTATGGAAACCCTTCGCTCTATTGTTCTGGCCTTGGAATCTGGGGTTTATATTGTCTCCCTGGATATACAGGATGCTTACCTGCATATTCCTATAGCAGCGTCGCTTCAGCAATACCTGAGGTTTGCGGTTGGTAACCTCCATTACCAGTTTCGGGCGTTACCTTTTGGTTTAACCACGGCTCCGTGAGTCTTCACCAAAGTTATGGCGGTGATGACGGTGGAACTCCGCCGTCAAGGGGTCAGGATCCTACCGTATCTGGACGACTTGTTGATCCTGGCAAATTCCCCAGAAATTCTCCTACGTCACTTGGATCTGACTGTCCGGTTTCTGCAAGCCCACGGGTGGCTCATCAACTGGAAGAAATCCTCTTTGGTCCCTGCTCAGAGCATGGTGCACCTGGGAGCGCTATTGGACACTCAACCAGCGGTTGTTGTCTCAGGAGAAAGTCCTGAAGCTTCAGGACAGGATTCGTTGCTTCCGCTCTCGTCCGCAAGTGTCTATACATTCGGCGATGCAGGTGCTGGGCCTCATGGTATCTGCATTCGACATGGTGGAGTATGCTCAATTCCATTCTCGCCCACTCCAGAGGCTGATTCTGGTCAAGTGGGACGGCCTACCTCACCGGATCAGGTCTCACATGATCTCATTGACTCCGAAGGTCCGTCTGTCGCTGTACTGGTGGCTCCAGGACCAACGATTGTGCAGGGGCCGTCTCTCCTGGATTTCCGACTGGGACCTGTTGACGGATGCCAGTCTAAGGGGTTGGGGCGCGTTGTTGGAGCAACACTCCCTTCAGGGTCGGTGGACCAAGGAGGAGTCTCTCCTCCCAATCAACATTCTGGAATTGCAGGCGGTCTTCAACTCATTGAACCTGGCCTAGCATTTAATACAGAACCGTCCTGTTCAAGTACAGTCGGACAACGCCACCACAGTGACTTACATAAATCTTCACTCGCAGCCGCTTGGCAATGAAGGAAGTCGCACGGATTCTTCAATGGGCAGAACGCCATCTACCGGCCATATCGGCAATATTCATTCCAGGAATCCTGAATTGGGAAGCTGACTTTCTCAGTCGTCAGGACGTACATGCCGGAGAGTGGGGCCTCCATCCAGAAGTGTTTCAACTCATAGTGGAAAGGTGGGGCCTTTCAGACGTGGATCTGATGGCGTCTCGACACAATCACAAGGTTCCGGTCTTCGGAGCAAGGACAAGGGATCCTCAAGCAGCATTCGTGGATGCGCTGGCGGTGCCATGGAGGTTTCGGCTGCCGTACGTGTTCCCTCCGGTGTCGCTCCTGCCCAGGGTAATTCGGAAGTTCAAACAAGGAGGAGTCCTGCTTCTCATAGCTCCAGCGTGGCCCAGACGGCATTGGTTCTCAGACCTGCAAGGCCTATCGTCAGAGCGTTCAATTCTACTTCCACAATGCCCAGATCTCCTCATTCAGGGCCCCTGTGTCTACCAGGACCTGGCCCGTTGACGGCGTGGCTCTTGAAGCTTCCGTCTTGAGGGCTAAAGGTTTTTCTGAGGCGGCCATTAAAACTATGTTGCAGGTCCGGAAACCGGCTTCTGCTCAGATTTACCATAGGGTCTGGCATTCTTATTTTGTTTGGTGCGCATCTAACAATTATGACGCTTCCAAGTTTAGTACGGCCAAACTTTTGGCTTTTCTGCAGCAGGGCCTAGATGTAGGCCTGCGTCTGGCTTCCCTCAAGGTTCATATTTCTGCCTTGTCGGTGTGGTTTCAGAGAAAAATTGCGACCTTGCCTGATGATCATACCTTTACACAAGGTGTGTTGCGTATCCAACCTCCCTATGTCCCGCATGTGGCTCTTTGGGACTTGTCGGTGGTGTTGGAGGCGTTGCAAGAGTCCCCATTTGAACCTCTGGGCTCAGCTGACCATAAGTGGCTTTCCCTTAAGGTGGTGTTTTTGCTAGCTATTGCCTCAGCTAGAAGAGTGTCAGATTTGGGTGCCTTGTCTTGTAGTTCCCCATATCTGATTTTTCCCTGTGACCGGGCGGTTCTTCAAACTCGTCCCGGATATTTACCTAAGGTGGTATCTTCGTTCCACCTTAACCAGGAGATTGTGGTTCCGGCCCTGGTCTCTCCTGACTTGTCTCCCAAAGAGCGGTCTTTGGATGTGATACGGGCTCTCCGTATCTATGTGAAGAGAACTGCTTCTATTAGGAAATCTGATTCTCTCTTTGTTCTGTTTGGTTTTCACAAACGTGGCTGGCCTGCTCACAAGCAGAATTTGGCCAGATGGATTAGAATGGTGATTGCACATGCTCATGTGAAGGCTGGTCTGTCAGCTCCTGCTCACATTACGGCCCATTCTACTTGGTCTGTTGGACCTTCTTGGGCGGCCCGCCGTGGTGTGACCCTTGAACAATTGTGCAAAGCGGCTACGTGGTCATCTGTAAACACGTTCATGAGGTTCTATGCCTTCGATACTGCTGCTTGCCAGGATGCTTCCTTTGGACGCCGGGTTCTTGTGCCCGCTACAGTGCGTCCCCTCCCATAAGGAACTGCTTTAGGACATCCCCAATGTCTATCCTTGTGGAGACCAGTGTACCCCGCAGCAGAAAACGAGTTTTATGGTAAGAACTTACCTTTGTTAAAACTTTCTGCGAGGTACACTGGGCTCCACAAGGCGCCCACCCTGACGCACTTAGCTTCTTTGGGTTGGTATGGCATTAGCCGCTGACACTTCCTGTCATGAGAATGTGGTGTTTGTGGTTACTAACTGTTGTCGTCTCTTTTCTCTAACATCCTAGAGGATGCTGGGACTCCGTAAGGACCATGGGGAATAGACGGGCTCCGCAGGAGACATGGGCACTTTAAGAAAGACTTTAGACTCTGGGTGTGCACTGGCTCCTCCCTCTATGCCCCTCCTCCAGACCTCCGTTTTAGACTGTGCCCAGAAGACAAGGGTGCACTGCAGGGAGCTCTCCTGAGTTTCCTGCTAAGAAAGCATATTTGTTAGGTTTTTTCTTATTTTCAGGGAGCACTGCTGGCAACAGACTCCCTGCATCGAGGGACTGAGGAGAGAGGAGCAGACCTACTTAAATGATAGGCTCTGCTTCTCGGCTACTGGACACCATTAGCTCCAGAGGGAGTGGAACACAGGTTCATCCTGGGCGTTCATCCCAGAGCCGCGCCGCCGTTCTCCTCACAGAGCCGGAAGAAAGAAGATTCTGAGGCGGCAGAAGCCTTTCGGGTGCTTCACTGAGGTAACGCACAGCACGGCAGCTGTGCGCCATTGCTCCCATACACCTCACACACTCCGGTCACTGTAAGGGTGCAGGGCGCAGGGGGGGGCGCCCTGGGCAGCAATAAACCTCTCCTATCGCAAAATGACCTATATACATGTACAGGTGTGCACTGTACATGTATATAAAAGAGCCCCCGCCATGTTTTACAAAGTTTGAGCGGGACAGAAGCCCGCCACCTAGGGGGCGGGGCTTCTCCCTCAGCACTCACCAGTGCCATTTTTTCCACAGCACCGCTGAGAGGAAGCTCCCCGGACTCTCCCCTGCTTGACACACGGTGAAAGAGGGTTTTAGAGTAGAGGGGGGGCACATAATTGGCGATTATACATTACAGCAGCGCTACTGGGTAAACATTCTGTGTTTTTCTCCTGGGTCATATAGCGCTGGGGTGTGTGCTGGCATACTCTCTCTGTCTCTCCAAAGGGCCTAAGGGGGAACCTGTCTTGTGTCGACATGTTTGACGATGAAGGCTCGTCTAAGGAGGAGGGGGAGGGCATGAATGTCAGGTCGCCGTCGGCAACGCCGACACCGGACTGGATGGATATGTGGAATGTCTTGAATGCTAATGTAAATTTCTCTGACGTCCTAGTGGATGCTGGGAACTCCGTAAGGACCATGGGGAATAGCGGCTCCGCAGGAGACTGGGCACAAAAGTAAAAGCTTTAGGACTACCTGGTGTGCACTGGCTCCTCCCCCTATGACCCTCCTCCAAGCCTCAGTTAGATTTTTGTGCCCGGCCGAGAAGGGTGCACACTAGGGGCTCTCCTGAGCTTCTTAGTGAAAGTTTAGTTTTAGGTTTTTTATTTTCAGTGAGACCTGCTGGCAACAGGCTCACTGCATCGAGGGACTAAGGGGAGAAGAAGCGAACTCACCTGCGTGCAGAGTGGATTGGGCTTCTTAAGCTACTGGACACCATTAGCTCCAGAGGGACCGAACACAGGCCCAGCCTCGGAGCTCGGTCCCAGAGCCGCGCCGCCGGCCCCCTTACAGAGCCAGAAGCAAGAAAAGGTCCGGAAAAAGCGGCGGCAGAAGACATCAGTCTTCAACAAGGTAGCGCACAGCACTGCAGCTGTGGCAGACACGGATACTGACTCCAGTGTCGATGATGAGGAGACAAACGTGACTTCCAATAGGGCCACACGTTACATGATTGAACAATGAAAAATGTATTGCATATCTCTGATAATACAAGTACCACTAAAAAGGGTATTATGTTTGGTGAGAAAAAACTGCCTGTAGTTTTTCCTGTATCCGAGGAATTAAATGAAGTGTGTGATGAGGCGTGGGTTTCCCCCGATAAAAAACTGATAATTCCTAAAAGGTTATTGGCATCGTACCCTTTCCCGCCAGAGGATAGGGCACGTTGGGAAACACCCCCTAGGGTGGATAAAGCGCTCACACGCTTGTCTAAACAGGTAGCACTACCCTCTCCTGATACGGCCGCCCTAAAGGAACCTGCCGATAGACAGCTGGAGAATATCCTAAAATGTATATACTCTCACACGGGTGTTATACTGCGACCAGCAATCGCCTCAGCCTGGATGTGCAGTGCGGGCCTGGCGTGGTCGGATTCCCTGACTGAAAATATTGATACCCTAGATAGGGACAGTATATTACTGACTATAGAGCATTTGAAGGATGCATTTCTATATATGCTTGATGCACAGAGGGATATCTGCCGACTGGCATCAAGAGTTAGCGCGCTGTCCATTTCTGCAAGAAGAGGTTTATGGACGCGGCAGTGGTCAGGTGATGCGGATTCTAAAAGGCACATGGAAGTATTGCCTTATAAGGGGGAGGAGTTATTTGGGGTAGGTCTATCAGACCTGGTAGCCACGGCAACTGCTGGAAAATCCACATTTTTACCCCAGGTAGCTTCTCAACCTAAGAAGACGCCGTATTATCAGGCGCAGTCCTTTCGGCCCCATAAGGGCAAGCGGGCAAAAGGCGCCTCATTTCTGCCCCGAGGCAGAGGGAGAGGAAAAAGGCTGCAACAAACAGCCAGTTCCCAGGAACAAAAGCCCTCTCCCGCCTCCGCAAAGTCCTCAGCATGACGCTGGGGCTTTACAAGCGGACTCAGGCACGGTGGGGGCCCGTCTCAAGAAGTTCAGTGCGCAGTGGGCCCACTCGCAAGTGGACCCCTGGATCCTTCAGGTGGTATCTCAGGGGTACAAATTGGAATTCGAGACGTCTCCCCCTCGCCGTTTTCTAAAGTCTGCTTTACCGATGTCTCCCTCAGACAGGGAGGCAGTATTGGAAGCCATTCACAAGCTGTATTCCCAGCAGGTGATAATCAAGGTACCCCTCCTACAACAGGGAAAGGGGTACTATTCCACACTATTTGTGGTACCGACGCCGGACGGCTCGGTGAGACCAATTTTAAACCTAAAATCCTTGAACACTTACATACAAAGTGTGTATAGTGTGAACCAACAGCGCCAGAGATACAGCAGAAATACTTAGTATGTCGTTTATGGGTGTGCCTCAAAAAAACACATCTAGTCACTATAAACCACTCCCCTCTATATATGGGGCGTCTGCTAGATCTTAAATACGACCCGCACTTGTACGTGTGCAGTAAAGAATTTGGAAAAAGTGGATGAGATCCAAGCGACCTTTTGGTGGTACAAAGTCTGAGTGACTAGGCAGAATAATTCTCAAAACAAAGAGATTTATTATAAAGAACGTTTAGAACAATTGTACATATAAAAAAAGGGGTTTAAACATAAAGAATGTATATATATCATACACGAATGTTTTAAAAACTGATTTTAAATTGTCTTAAAAACATTCTAAAAAGGCACATAGAAGACAAGGTAAAAAAGTGCTAAAAATATTTTTGCTAAAAATGAGAAGTAAAAGAGGCTAAAATTATACAGAAAAATTCATATATACAAAAAAAATCGGTATAGCAAAAAAAGCAGCTTATCTGAGGATATCAGTAGTAGCAGGAATCATCCAACGCGTTTCGTCTGGTCTGACTTCATCAAGGGGTAGTGAGCATACTGGGACATATCATCTATATATACCCCACTGGGTAGGAGGTGTTTAGTTACATCACTTCCTGTGGTTAATTGTATTGTGATATAAAATTGCAAAAAACATATAATACATTAGACTGGTGAAAAGGGAGGGTTTAGATGGAGCCCAGCGATTAGCGTCATAAACCGGAACTGAACACCTCTGAACGCTTTCTATGATTTATAAGACATCCCTGTACAGTTTACAAGCGCAAATATAGCGCTTCTATGTGCCTTTTTAGAATGTTTTTAAGACAATTTAAAGTCAGTTTTTAAAACATTCGTGTATGGTATATATACATTCTTTATGTTTAAACCCCTTTTTTTATATGTACAATTGTCCTAAACGTTCTTTATAATAAATCTCTTTGTTTTGAGAATTATTCTGCCTAGTCACTCAGACTTTGTACCACCAAAGGTCGCTTGGATCTCATCCACTTTTTCCACTTACATACAAAGGTTCAAATTCAAGATGGAGTCACTCAGAGCAGTGATTGCAAACCTGGAAGAAGGGGACTATATGGTGTCTCTGGACATCAAAGATGCTTACCTACATGTCCCAATTTACCCTTCTCACCAAGGGTACCTCAGGTTTGTGGTACAGAACTGTCGCTATCAGTTTCAAACGCTGCCGTTTGGATTGTCCACGGCACCCCGGGTCTTTACCAAGCTAATGGCCGAAATGATGATACTCCTTCGAAGGAAGGGAGTTTTAGTTATCCCTTACTTGGACGATCTCCTGATAAGGGCAAGATCCAGGGAACAGTTGGAAGTCTGAGTAGCACTATCTCAGATAGTGCTGCGCCAGCACGGTTGGATTCTCAATATTCCAAAATCGCAGCTGATCCCGACGACACGACTTCTATTCCTAGGGATGATCCTGGACACAGTCCAGAAAAAGGTGTTTCTCCCGGAGGAGAAAGCCAGGGAGTTATCCGAACTAGTCAGAAATCTCCTAAAACCAGGCCAAGTCTCAGTGCATCAATGCACAAGGGTCCTGGGAAAGATGGTGGCTTCTTACGAAGCAATCCCATTCGGCAGATCCCACGCAAGAACCTTTCAGTGGGATCTGCTAGACAAATGGTCCGGGTCGCATCTTCAGATGCATCAGCGGATAATCTTGTCACCAAGGACAAGGGTGTCTCTCCTGTGGTGGCTGCAGAGTGCTCATCTTCTAGAGGGCCGCAGATTCGGCATTCAGGACTGGGTCCTGGTGACCACGGATGCCAGCCTGAGAGGCTGGGGAGCAGTCACACAGGGAAAAAATTTCCAGGGATTGTGGTCAAGCCTGGAGACATCACTTCACATAAATATCCTGGAGCTAAGGGCCATCTACAATGCTCTATGCCTAGCAAGACCTCTGCTTCAAGGTCAGCCGGTGCTGATCCAGTCAGACAACATCACGGCAGTCGCCCACGTAAACAGACAGGGCGGCACAAGAAGCAGGAGGGCAATGACAGAAGTTGCAAGGATTCTTCGCTGGGCGGAAAATCATGTGATAGCACTGTCAGCAGTGTTCATTCCGGGTGTGGACAACTGGGAAGCAGACTTCCTCAGCAGACACGACCTCCACCCGGGGGAGTGGGGACTTCACCCAGAAGTCTTCCACATGATTGTGAACCGTTGGGAAAAACCAAAGGTGGACATGATGGCGTCCCGCCTCAACAAAAAACTAGACAGGTATTGCGCCAGGTCAAGGGACCCTCAGGCAATAGCTGTGGACGCTCTGGTAACACCGTGGGTGTACCAGTCAGTGTATGTGTTCCCTCCTCTGCCTCTCATACCCAAGGTACTGAGAATCATAAGAAGGAGAGGAGTAAGGACTATACTCGTGGCTCCGGATTGGCCAAGAAGGACTTGGTACCCGGAACTTCAAGAGATGCTCACAGAGGACCCGTGGCCTCTACCTCTAAGGAAGGACCTGCTCCAGCAGGGACCCTGTCTGTTCCAAGACTTACCGCGGCTGCGTTTGACGGCATGGCGGTTGAACGCCGGATCCTGAAGGAAAAAGGCATTCCGGATGAAGTCATCCCTACCCTGATCAAAGCCAGGAAGGATGTAACCGTGCAGCATTATCACCGTATTTGGCGTAAATATGTTGCGTGGTACGAGGCCAGGAAGGCCCCTACAGAGGAATTTCAACTGGGTCGTTTCCTGCATTTCCTGCAAACAGGACTGTCTATGGGCCTAAAATTAGGGTCCATTAAGGTTCAAATTTCGGCCCTGTCGATTTTCTTCCAGAAAGAACTGGCTTCAGTTCATTAAGTTCAGACGTTTGTCAAGGGGGTGCTGCATATACAGCCTCCTTTTGTGCCTCCAGTGGCACCTTGGGATCTCAATGTGGTTTTGGGGTTCCTAAAATCACATTGGTTTGAACCACTCTCCACTGTGGACTTAAAATATCTCACATGGAAAGTGGTAATGCTGTTAGCCCTGGCTTCAGCCAGGCGTGTCTCAGAATTGGCGGCTTTATCCTATAAAAGCCCTTACCTAATTTTTCATACGGACAGGGCAGAATTGAGGACTCGTCCTCAATTTCTCCCTAAGGTGGTTTCAGCGTTTCACTTGAACCAGCCTATTGTGGTACCTGCGGCTACTATGGACTTGGAGGACTCCAAGTTGCTGGACGTAGTCAGGGCCCTGAAAATGTTTCCAGGACGGCTGGAGTCAGAAAATCTGACTCGCTGTTTATCCTGTATGCACCCAACAAGCTGGGTGCTCCTGCTTCTAAGCAGACTATTGCTCGTTGGATTTGTAGCACAATTCAGCTTGCACATTCTGTGGCAGGCCTGCCACAGCCAAAATCTGTAAAAGCCCATTCCACAAGGAAGGTGGGCTCATCTTGGGCGGCTGCCCGAGGGGTCTCGGCATTACAACTTTGCCGAGCAGCTACTTGGTCAGGGGCAAACACGTTCGCTAAATTCTACAAATTTGATACCCTGGCTGAGGAGGACCTGGAGTTCTCTCATTCGGTGCTGCAGAGTCATCCGCACTCTCCCGCCCGTTTGGGAGCTTTGGTATAATCCCCATGGTCCTTACGGAGTTCCCAGCATCCACTAGGACGTCAGAGAAAATAAGAATTTACTTACCGATAATTCTATTTCTCGTAGTCCGTAGTGGATGCTGGGCGCCCATCCCAAGTGCGGATTGTCTGCAATACTTGTACATAGTTATTGTTACAAAAATCGGGTTATTATTGTTGTGAGCCATCTTTTCAGAGGCTCCTCTGTTATCATGCTGTTAACTGGGTTCAGATCACAGGTTGTACGGTGTGATTGGTGTGGCTGGTATGAGTCTTCCCGGGATTCAAAATCCTTCCTTATTGTGTACGCTCGTCCGGGCACAGTATCCTAACTGAGGCTTGGAGGAGGGTCATAGGGGGAGGAGCCAGTGCACACCAGGTAGTCCTAAAGCTTTTACTTTTGTGCCCAGTCTCCTGCGGAGCCGCTTTTCCCCATGGTCCTTACGGAGTTCCCAGCATCCACTACGGACTACGAGAAATAGAATTATCGGTAAGTAAATTCTTATTTTATTGCATAAGAGATTGGACAAGACTGAGGCTAGGGATCAGTCAGGTAGTCAGACCATGCCTGTCCCAGTGGCACAGGGACCTTCTGGGTCTCAGAAACGCACATTATTCCAGATCACTGACACAGATACCGACACGGATTGAGATTCCAGTGTCGACTATGAGGATGCAAAATTACAGCCAAAAGTGGCTAAAGGTATTTGTTACATGATCATTGCTATTAAAGAGGTTTTGCATATTACTGAGGAACCCCCTGTCCCTGACACGAGGGTACACATGTATAAAGAGAAAAAGCCTGAGATCACCTTTCCGTCCTCATTTGAGCTAAGCGAATTGTGCGAAAAGGCTTGGGAATCTCCAGACAGAAGACTACAAGTTCCCAAAAAGATTCTTATGGCATATTCCTTCCCACAAAAGGACAGGATACGATGGGAATCTTCACCTAAAGTAGACAAGGCGTTGACACGCTTATCCAAGAAGGTGGCACTGCCTTCCCAGGATACTGCTACCCTCAAGGATCCTGCGGATCGTAAGCAAGAACTTACCATGAAGTACATTTACACACATTCTGGTACTATTGTTTGGCCGGCTATGGCATCGGCCTGGGTTTGTAGTGCTGTCGCAGCATGGACAGATTCCTTATCTACGGAGATTGAGACCCTGGATAAGGATACCATTCTAATGACCCTAGATCATATCAAGGATGCAGCGTTATATATGAGGGATGCTCAAAGAGACATTTGTTTACTAAGCTCCAGAATAAATGCTGTTTCTGCTAGGCGACTCTTGTGGACCCGACAGTGTACGGGGGATGCCGACTCAAAGCGGCATATGGAGTCGTTGCCTTACAAGGGGGAGGAGTTGTTTGGAGAAGGCCTCTCGGACCTTGTCTCTACTGCTACGGCTGGTAAATCGAATTTTTTACCTTCTGTTCCCCTGCAAGGCACCTCATTACCAAATGCAGTCCTTTCGTTCAAAGAAAAGCAAAAAGGTACGGGGATCGTCCTTTCTTGCCAGAGGTAAAGGCAAGGGAAAAAAGCTGCTCACAGCTAGTTCCCAGGAGCAGAAGTCCTCCCCTACGTCTGCAAAATCCACCTCATGACTTCCATGGGGGGGGGGGGTCAGCTCAAGTGGGGGCACGTCTTCGATTTTTCAGCCACGTCTGGGTTCACTCACAGGTGGATCCCTGGGCAATAGAGATTGTTTCTCAGGGATACAGCCTGGAATTCGAAGAGATGCCTCCTCGCCGGTTTTTCAAATCGTCTCTCCCAGCTTCTCCCTCAGAAAGGGAGTTAGTGTTAACAGCAATTCAAAAATTGTATCTGCAACAGGTGATAGTCAAGGTTCCTCTTCTCCAGCAAGGGAAGGGGTATTGCTCAACCCTGTTTGTGGTCCCGAAACCGACTGTTCGGTCAGACCCATTTTGAATCTGAAATCCCTGAACCTGTAATTTAAAAAGTTCAAGTTCAAGATGGAATCGCTCAGAGTGGTCATCGCCAGCCTGGAGGGGGGGGGGATTGGATGGTTTCCCTGGACATAAAGGATGCTTACCTTCATGTTCCGATTTTTCTTCCTCAGCAGGCGTTCCTGAGATTTGCGCTACAGGACTGTCATTACTAATTTCAGACGTTGCCGTTTGGGCTTTCCACGGCCCCGAGAATTTTCACCAAGGTGATGGCGGAAATTATGGTGCTCCTGCGCAGGCAGGGTGTCACAATTATCCCATACTTGGACGATCTCCTCATAAAGGCGAGATCTCGAGAGAAGTTACTGGACAGCGTGTCACTGGCTGTGAGGACGTTGCAACAGCACGGCTGGATTCTCAATATTCCGAAGTCCCAGCTGGTTCCTACAATGCGTCTGACCTTTTTGGGCCTGATTCTGGACACAGACCAGAAAAAGGTTTTTCTTCCGATGGAAAAGGCTCAGGAGCTCATCGCTCTGGTCAGGAACCTATTAAAGCCAAAAAAGGTTTGTGCTTCACTGCACACGTGTCCTGGGGAAGATGGTGGCATCGTACGAGGCCATCCCCTTCGGCAGGTTCCATGCGAGGACCTTTCAATGGGACCTGCTGGACAAATGGTCCGGGTCTCATTTACAAATGCATCGAAGGATCACCCTGTCTCCCAGAGCCAGGATATCTCTCTTGTGGTGGCTGCACAGTGCTCACCTCCTAGAAGGCCGCAGGTTCGGCATTCAGGACTGGATCCTGGTGACCACAGACGCAAGCCTCCGAGGTTGGGGAGCAGTCACACTGGGAAGAAATTTCCAACGTCTCTGGTCAAGTCTAGAGACTTGTCTCCACATCAACGTACTGGAGCTGAGGGCCATATACAACGGCCTATGTCAAGCGGAGGCATTACTTCGGGTCAAACCGGTTCTGATTCAGTCGGACAATGTCACAGCAGTGGCTCATGTAAACCGCCAAGGCAGCACAAGTAGCAGAGTGGCCATGGCAGAAGCAACCAGGATTCTTCGCTGGGCGGAGAGTCATGTAAGCGCACTGTCGGCAGTGTTCATCCCGGGGGTGGACAACTGGGAAGCGGACTTCCTCAGCAGACACGACCTGCATCCGGGAGAGTGGGGACTTCATCAGGATGTCTTTGCACAGATCGCGGGTCGGTGGGGACTGCCTCAGATAGACATGATGGCGTCCCGTCTCAACAAAAAGCTGAAGCGATATTGCGCCAGATCAAGAGATCCTCAGGCGGTAGCTGTAGACGCTCTAGTGACACCATGGGTGTTCAGATCGGTCTATGTGTTCCCTCCTTTGCCTCTCATACCCAAGGTGTTGAGAATAATAAGACAAAGAAGAGTGAGAACAATCCTCATTGTTCCAGATTGGCCACGAAGGACTTGGTATCCAGATCTGCAAGAGTTGCTCACAGACGATCCGTGGCCTCTTCCTCTAAGGCAGGACCTGCTGCAACAGGGGCCCTGTCTGTTCCAAGACTTACTGCGGCTGCGTTTGACAACATGGCGGTTGAACGCCGGATCCTAGCGGAAAAAGGTATTCCGGAGTAGGTAATTCCTACCCTGATTAAGGCTAGGAAGGAAGTGACAGCAAAACATTATCACCGCATATGGCGAAAATATGGCCCTCATTCCGAGTTGATCGCTCGCAAGGCGATTTTAGCAGAGTTACACACGCTAAGCCGCCGCCTACTGGGAGTGAATCTTAGCTTCTTAAAATTGCGACCGATGTATTCGCAATATTGCGATTACTAACTACTTAGCAGTTTCAGAGTAGCTTCAGACTTACTCTGCCTGTGCGATCAGTTCAGTGCTTGTCGTTCCTGTTTTGACGTCACAAACACACCCAGCGTTCGCCCAGACACTCCCCCGTTTCCCCGGCCACTCCTGCGTTTTTTCCGGAAACGGTAGCGTTTTTTCCCGCACGCCCATAAAACGGCCTGTTTCCGCCCAGTAACACCAATTTCCTGTCAATCACATTACGATCGCCGGAGCGATGAAAAAGCCGTGAGTAAAAATACTATCTCCATTGTAAAATTACTTGGCGCAGTCGCAGTGCGAATATTGCGCATGCGTACTAAGCGGAATTTCACTGCGATGCGATGAAAAATACCGAGCGATCAACTCGGAATGAGGGCCTATGTTTCTTGGTGTGAGGCCAGGACTGCTCCTACAGAGGAGTTCCATTTTGGCCGTCTACTTCACTTCCTTCAAACAGGATTGAATTTGGGCCTAAAATTAGGATGCATAAAGGTTCAAATTTCGGCCTTGTCCATTTTCTTTAAAAAAGAATTGGCTTCTCTTCCTGAAGTACAGACATTTGTGAAGGGAGTGCTGCATATTCAGCCTCCTTTTGTACCTCCGGTGGCGCCTTGGGATCTTAACATGGTATTAAGTTTCCTCAAGTCGCCTTGGTTTGAACCACTCAAAACAGTGGAGTTGAAATATCTCACTTGGAAGGTGGTCATGTTGTTGGCCTTAGCTTCTGCAAGGCATGTTTCGGAATTAGCGGCTTTGTCATATAAAAGTCCCTATCTGGTTTTTCACGTGGATAGGGCAGAATTGAGACTCGTCCTCAATTCCTGCCTAAAGTGGTCTCATCTTTTCATATGAACCAACCTATTGTCATGCCTGTGGCTACACGTGATTTGGAGGATTCCGAGTCACTTCATGTGGTCAGGGCTTTGAAGAGTTATGTGGCCAGAACAGCTAGGGTCAGGAAGACAGAGGCGCTGTTTTATCCTGTATGCAGCCAATAAGGTTGGCGCACCGGCTTCAAAGCAGACTATTGCTCGCTGGATCTGTAACACGATTCAGCAAGCACATTCTTCGGCAGGATTGCCATTGCTAAAATCGGTTAAGGCCCATTCCACTAGGAACGTGGGCTCTTCTTGGGCGGTTGCCCGTGGGGTCTCGGCATTACAGTTGTGCCGAGCAGCTACTTGGTCGGGATCGAACACCTTTGCAAAGTTCTATAAGTTTGATACCCTAGCGGAGGAGGACCTCCGGTTTGCTCAATCGGTGCTGCAGAGTCATCCGCACTCTCCCGCCCGTTTGGGAGCTTTGGTATAATCCCCATGGTCCTTTCGGAGTCCCAGCATCCTCTAGGACGTTAGAGAAAATAAGATTTTACACTTACCGGTAAGTCTATTTCTCGTAGTCCGTAGAGGATGCAGGGCGCCCGTCCCAAGTGCGGAATTCTTCTGCAAGACTAGTATATAGTTATTGCTTACATAAGGGTTTTCTTATAGTTCATCGGTTTGGACCGGGACTATCACAAGTTAGACGGTGTGATTGGTGTGGCTGGTATGAATCTTGCCCTTGGATTAACAAAAATCCTTTCCTCGTACTGTCCATCTCCACTGGGCACAGTTTCTCTAACTGAGGTCTGGAGGAGGGGCATAGAGGGTGGAGCCAGTGCACACCCAGAGTCTAAAGTCTTTCATAAAGTGCCCATGTCTCCTGCGGAGCCCGTCTATTCCCCGTGGTCCTTACGGAGTCCCAGCATCCTCTACGAACTACGAGAAATAGATTTACTGGTAAGTGTAAAATCTTATTTTCCTGCTACTGCATTGGGCTGGTTAACTAAAAACTGATCTCCTGTGCAGGGAGGCGGGGTTATAGAGGAGGCGGCGCTATGCATCTTGGGAACAGTCAAAGCTCTTGAACCTGTTGGTGTCTCGGATCAAGATCCTACTCTACACCCCCCCCCCCCCCCAAATCCAAATGTCTATCCTTGCGGAGCCCAGTGTACCTCGCAGAAAGAGTTTTAACAAAGGTAAGTTCTTACCATAAAACTCGTTTTTCTGAGGCGGTCATTCAAGCTATGTTGCAAGCTCGTAAACCAGCTTCGGCTCTGATTTATTACAGGGTCTGGAATTCTTACTTCACCTGGTGTGCTGCTAAGAATTATGATGCATATACTTTCCAAACTTCCAGGCTTTTTGATTTTCTACAACAAGCCCTAAACTTGGGCCTTCATCTGGCCTCCCTCAAGGTCCATACATCTGCCTTGTCGGTGTGGTTTCAGAGAAAAATTGCGTCTCTTCCTGACGTTCACACTTTCACTCCGGGTTTTCTATGGATTCAACCTCCCTATGTACCTCCTGTGGCTCTGTGGGATCTGTCTGTTGTTCGGCATGCCCCACAAGAGTCTCCATTTGAACTTCTTGAGTCTGTGGACCTTAAATTCCTTACGCCTAAGGTTGTATTTCTATTAGCTATTGCCTCTGCTAGGAGGGTGTCGGACTTGGGCACTTTGTCCTGGCGTCCACCCTTTCAGATTTTTAACAGTGACCGGGCAGTTCTTAGAACTCGCCCAGGTTATTTGCCTAAGGTAGTATCATCTTTACATCTTTAACCATGAGATTGTGTTTCCGGCCTTCATCTCTTCTGGTGTATCCTCCAAAGAAAGATCTTTGGATGTGGTACGGGCTCTCCGTATTTATGTGGAAAGGACTGCCTCTATCAGGTCGTCAGATTCCCTTTTTGTACTTTTTGGTTTTCACAAACGTGGCTGGCCTGTGAATAAGCAGACCTTGGCCAGATGGATAAGAATGGTGATTGCACAAGCCTATTTGCAGGCTCGGCTCCCAGCTCCTGCTATCAAAGCCCATTCTACTCTGTCTGTTGGACCTTCTTGGGTGGCCCACCGTGGCGCATCTGCGGAACAGTTGTGCAAGGCAGCTACGTGGTCCTCTGTTAACACGTTCATCAGGTTCTATGCCTTTGATACTTCTGCCTCTTAGGATGCTTCCTGTGGATGCCAGGTTCTTGTGCCTGATAGTGCGTCCCCTCCCATGAGGAACTGTTTTAGGACATCCCCGATGTTGTTCCCTGTGGAATACCAATGTACCCCGCTGCAGAAAAGGAGATTTATGGAAGACTTACCATTGTTAAATCTTTCTGCGAGGTACACTGGATTCCACAGGGCGCCCACCCTGACGCACTTAGCTTCTTTGGGTTTGTATGGAATTAGCTGCTAGTCCCTTCTCCTGTCGTGAGAAAGTGGTTCTATGTGACTAACATCTACCGTCTCTCTTACCTGCTACTGCATAGGACTGGTTAACAAAACTGAGCTCCAGTGGCTGGAGGTGGGGTTGTAGAGGTGGCCTTGCAGTGCATCCTGGGAACAGTCAAAGCTTTAGCCTGTTGGTGCCTCGGATCAAGATCCAGCTCTACACTCCCGATGTTATTCCCTGTGGAATCCAGTGTACCTCGCAGAGAGATTCACAATGGTAAGTCTGCCATAAATCTTTTTTTCTTTCATAGCCTTTTAAAGTATACTTTAAGGTTGAATTTAAACAAAAAGGGACTTGATAACTCATCTGGGGATGTAGTTTAGTTGTCATCCCAGTGGTCAGGATACCTATGCCAGGATCCCGACCACCAGAATGCCGGCAGGGTACCCAAGGCTATTCCCACTCATGGGTGTCCACGACACCCATTGAGTGGGAATAGAACCTGTGGCGAGCTACCGAACCTGCAGCGTGGCGAGTGCAGTGAGCCTGCAAGGGGCTTAGTTGTGCTCACCCCCCTGCCGGCATTCTGGCGAACAGGATCCCGGTATCAGAATGCCGACTGCCAAGATCCCGGCATCGGAATGTTGACCGCAGGTATCTCGGCCAATGGTAACTCATACCCAACGCATCATCTGCCTCAGACTGGTGATGCTAATTGAACTCACTTTTTTTTTTTGGGGGGGGGTGTGCACAAAGGGAATGTATAATGAACTCTTGGAGTCATGCAAGGCTGAGAAGACATGTTTTACTGGAATCTCCATATTTTGATTGACAAAGGGTCAAAATTTCGAAGTGATACGTGGATTAGGCACCAAGACAAGTCACGCTGGGCACATGCAGGTATCGCAGCAGCTTCCAAACAAACGCAGAACAGCAGAAGCTCCAGCACAACAACATGCCTACCCATACCTGCTCAGACACAGAGATAAGAGTTGCTTAATGTTCAGGGAGAGGAGGAAATTATTAGAAGGCAGGTGACTGGAACAGTTAAGGACGATATCCCTTCTGGTGGCAGAAAGGCATCCAAAAAACCCAGCAACAAGTTAACAAATTGAAGGCACTACAAAAACAATTTACTAAGGTACACGACCATAATCGCAAGAAAAGTGACGCTGGACGGATCGATTGGGCATATGTTTGCTGTAGCGTCTTCGGCAAAATGGCACTAACATCCCATAGCACCATCGTCATCCAGCTGTGCCAGATATCTGTACAGGAAAACTGTGAGGAAACAGCTCACAATGCAGCCCGCCATCCACGCTGCTTATATCAGAGCAGTTTTGAAGTATCAACCTGCAACAATGATTCCATCAGTGCCACTATTGAGGAGGTACTGGAGTCTTAGACGGAGACATCGCAACCCCCTAAAACCACAGCTTTTGCGCTCCATTAAGAAGTATTAACGTTTTTAGTTACACACACACACCACTCTACAGCAGGGGTGTAAAAACTGTCGGCCCTCCAGCACCTGTAGAACTACACATCCTAGCATGCCCTGCCACAGTTGCAGCAGTCCCTAATACAAAATCTATGTTAAGGCATAATGAGATGTGTAGTTCCACATCAGCTGGAGGGCTGCGCGTCTAACACTCCAGCTCTACAGGCACATTTCTCAGCAAGTTTTAGCTATTAGTCACTGTGAGGATGCCCCAGCCAATACTGTGGTTTTGCCTTGTCAATGATCGGCGCTTTGATACCCACACCCATCTCCGGCAAACTCGCACTATTACATCCCACCCAATGACTTTAAAATAGCTTAAATTCTTTGATAAATGGGTTCCGAAATGAATTCAAAACATAATGGGAAATGTTGCAGAGTATAGCTAAGGTGCAGGTGTGAGAAGGCCACAAACGTATATGCTACCACTGCTATTATTATATATACTCATTTATGTTTAAAAACATTTTTACCCCCTTCAGTCTAACCCGCGGTTTTTGAGCCGCATGCGGCTCGATGCGCTCCCAACCACCGCTGCCCGACACACCACACTCACAGCCGCAGGTCTCCAGCGGCGGTGTGTATCTTCAATTCTGCGGCGGCCCGTGAGCCAATCAGAGCTCGCGGACCGACGGCATGTGTATCTGCACTGGGGGCATATCTGGCACTGTATGGGCATGTGTATCTGGCACTGGGGGCACATCTGGCACTGTGGGGACATGTGTATATGCATCGGGGGCATATCTGGCACTGTGGGGGCACATCTGGCACTGGGGGGCGTATATGTATCTGGCACTGGGGCATATATTTATCTGGCACTGTGGTGGCACCCATGTTTTGGCATTTTTATATGCATGTGGCACTGTACAACATGACTAAACAGGGTTATGACACAAGGTCACACTCCTACAAACATACCGAAAGGTGTGTGCACAAAAATGGGGCGTGGCTTTGTGACAACACGGCCACACCCCCATTTAGCAGTTGGGCAAAACCTTGTGCACTGCAGGGGGGTGCAGATATAACGTACTGAGAGAGTTAAATTTGGGTGGGATGTGTTGAAACTAAAAATCTAAATTGCAGTGTAAAATTAAAGCAGCCAGTATTTACCCTGCACAGGAACAATAAAACCCACCCAAATCAAACTCTCTGCAAATGTTATATCTGCCCCCCTGCAGTGCACATGGTTTTTCCCAACTGCTAACAAATTTGCTGCTGCGATCAACTCTGAATTGCCCCCAATGTTTGTGTTAAGGTACTGTACACATTTCATGTTTATTGTGTTTTTACATTAAGTGCATTTGCAAAAATTGCCCCAAATCTACAAAGGCAAACGTTAGGGCAGGGTTCTTCAACCTGTGGCCCTCTAGCTGTTGTGGAACTACATGGCAAGGCAAGCTGGGACATGTAGTTCCACAACAGTTGAAGGGCCACAGGTTGAAGAGTGTTCTGTTTGCACTTGAATATTTTATATTGTTACCTCAACGATGTGGGGTCTAAATATTTGGGTAACCCTGATACCTAAAAAGCCAAACGTATGGGGATTTTTACAGAGTGTGCTCTTGAATATTTTATATTGTTACCTCAAGGATGTACGGCAGTGGGTTCCAAACTGGCTTCTCAGTTCGGCCTAACAGAGTAGGTGTTAAGGGAATGCGTCTTAAAGCATAGGTGAATGAACAAGCAGGAATATCCTAAAACCTTTGCCTGTTAACCTGACCTGAGGATCCAGTTTGGGCTACTGTGATATATATGGCTTCTTTTCTTGATACACACAAGAAGTTTTCCTACGGGTCATATGACCATCGTTCTGGTGTGTACCCAGTCTCAGGCTGGTGTTGTGTTTCATTTTTGCAATGTCTAAATTGTGTACCTTATAATACTTTGCACTTTTCACTAAATGTTTTTAGAATCAGCAATTTATGTAAATTCAGAGAATGTGTGCCAACGGTTTCAAAAAAAGATATACAACTAATAACTTTTGAACAATTTTTATAACTGATAAATTGTAGAAAACAAAATAAACAATTGTTTGCTTACAAAAACTTGTCTGTCTTCTCTACTGCAACATTGAGGGAAG